>NW_024871045.1:1487500-1667500 GCF_019054845.1 Dipodomys spectabilis
GAGTTCAAGCCCCGTTCTGGAAAAAAAATTAGCTCCCTGGCTTGCAATTCACACCAGTTATTCTGCCAGACTTTGGATTTGAACTCATGGTCTGCGTGAATCTGCAGCACTGTAGATGAAGGGGAATTTCATCGTACTTGAAGATTCGAAAGTCAGGCCTGTTCACTAGACCTGAATTCAAGCCCCAGCCTTGGAAAACATACTATTTGTATAGATTGTAAGATAGGATTTGTTATTACCTATACATGTTCAGTCCATACATGTTTGGTGTGGTTGTTACCTGTATTTATTGTTTTATTCATTTATTTACTATTGATTTTACTATGATGACACCCATTCCGTTTATTACATTGGTGACATCCTATCACATGGCATCAAGATTTGTAGACCTGTTCTCCATCATGCCTGACACCCAGGACTCTCAGAGAAAAGGAAAACAAGTTTCATACTCAGCTTCTTACTCCACGATTCCATTGTTGGTAGTTCAGGATCAATCGGCAAATAGGTCAAGGTGAACACACCAGTCTGTCAACAACTAAGGAGACAGGTTATTCCCAGGATATGACATTGATCCCCAGGGTGGGCCATGATAGTCATAAATTCATTATTTAAACATAGTATCTATATTGACATACATGTGTTGACAGCATCTTGCGTTTGGTGTACCTGTTCTCTTTATTTTCTGTCTTATCCATGGAAGTATTGTGTATTTTACTGAGGATGATGACAGATATAACAGTGCTTACATGGATGACAACCTATTGCCATGGCTATAGGTTTTCCTATACATTCTCCATCCTAGCTGAGACCCAGGACTTTCATAAGACAGGAAAATAGGTCAACTGATTGGCTTCTCACATCAGGATTCATATTTTGGCAGTGTTGGGATTTGAACTCAGAGCCTATCAGGCCAAATTGGGGAAAGGGTCAAGGTGAGGACAAAGGTCTGTGAGCAGGATTACCCTCAATACCCTCCAAGTATGGTGGCTGAATTCAAGCCTCGGGTCTGGAAAACATACTTTTTATATACATTTTAAAGACAGTATTTATACTTCCATACAGTTGTTCAGTCCATATCATGTTTGGTGTTGTAGGATTTATACTTCCACATAGATGTTCAGTCCATACCATGTTTTGTTTGGTTATTTTATTTCTTGTTTTATTCATTTATTTACCATTTATTAAATTGACTCTGATGATACCTATACCATTTATTACATTGTTTATATCCTATCACATAGCATCTAGATTTTATAGATGTGTTCTCCATTATTCCTGACACCCAGGTCTCTCCCTGAAAAGGAAAACATGTGTCACACTTGGCTTCTTACTTCAAGAATATATTTTGGCAGTGTTAGGATCCAAACTCAGGGCCTAGAAGGCCCAATTCATGAATGAGTGAGTGTGAACATGGCAGCCTCTACCCAATGTAGCTGTCAGGTGTTTCCTAGGTGCTGAGATCGAGCCCCAGGTTTGGCCAAAACAGCGATACATGGATAGGCAGACGGTGATATACAAATAAATATATATTGTTAAAGAGTGCCAGAGCCGTCTATCTATGCTTGAATGACATCTACTACATTCCTACCAACTCTTAGGTATTTAATATACTGTCATTGAAGTAATATTATTCTTTTCATGCTTAATAAACTATTAATTAAGATCAATCAGCATCCTAGGATTACTGCATCCAATTTTAGACTAGACCGATGCACGAAGTACTCTTTCAGTCAGTATTTCTATGCATAGGAATGAGTCTCTGGTGATCTTGCGCCATTGGTAGGTGTCAGGACAAGGATTTGAGCTCTGGGCCTATGTTGACAGGTTGGGCTATGGCTTCCCTGATAGCCTGCCAGCCTTCAGCAATGGCCGGTCAGGTCCACTTTGCATCTGTAGAACCAGGATGGTAACCCTGCAAAGAACTTCAAGATAAGTAATCAAATGTTTTTTTTTCTTTCATGCAATTGTTTCTAACATATTTATAAGATGATTTCTTTATTGCTTTGTATGTCCCTCCCCCACAGTAAAACCCTTGCTTTCACTTTATTTGATGTTGGTATAATTTGTGGAGGGGAAGGGAAAAAAAACAAATTGTTTAAATAGGGATACAGGTGGACCCATAGCAACAATGAAATGTACAAGTCATTATGTAGAAATCAAACTTTACAACTTTGGTGGGGGGGGAGGGTTGGGTGGGGGGTGGGCGGGGGGGTGGTAATGGAAGGGATGTGAAGAGGAAACAAAGGGGAGGCAACAATGCCTGATAAGAAATGTACTCGTTATCTTGCCCATGTAATTGTAACCCCTCTGTATGGTATTTTCATAATAAAAAGAAAAAAAATCATAAAACCCCCAGTCCTCTGCAGCTCACTACTTTTTGTGCTGTCCCGCTTTTTTTTTTCTTTCTTCCTGCAAGCCCTCTTGGCCTAGGATCCGAGGATTGGCTATTGGTCCAGAGGCTGCATCCCAGCCTAGCGAGATCAAGACTTAGGCAGAGTTGCCACAATCTGAGTTCAAGCCCATGGTTGGCAAAAGAAAAAGAATAAATAAATAAATAAATAAGTAAATAAATAAATAACTACATTATTTAACGAAAATAAAAAAGAAATAAAGCTCTCTGGTTTGGAATTTCTGCCAGTTTTCTTTCCTAGCCTGGGATTTGAACTCAAGTTCTTGGTAAATCTGTAGCAATGTGAGGGAAGGTGAAGAGTTGCCACTACTTGAGTTCAAACCCCGTGTCAAGCAAAAAAAAAAAAAAAAAATTAAGTCACTGACCTCGGAAGGGGGAGGTAGTTGTGGAGATGGGAGAGAAAGGATGGTAGGGGGAAAACAAAGGACGAGTCATCAATGCTCAATAGGAAATGTACTCATTACCTTGCTCAAAAAACTGTAACCTCCTGTACATCATTATTACAATAAAAAACATATATAAAAAGAAACAATGTAGAGCTCACAGAAGCACTTTGGGGGGTAAGGGAAAGATGTCTAAATAGCTGTACAAAATTCTACACTGCTTTTGTTTAATGTTCAGTATGGAACTGAATAAACATAACTGTTTTCATTTAAAAAATTAAGTCACTATCATGGAACTTGGGCCAGTGTTTCTGACATTGCTGGGATTTGATCTTACCGTCCAGATAACTCTTTTACACCATGGGTGAAGGCAAAGCTCACTGTCATTGAGGAAAAGAAATTCAGGCTAGAGTTCCCAGGGCCTGCATTAAGGCCCTGCAATGGAAAAAATGTTTATATACATGTGCAATATATGATATATACTTACATATGTATGTTTATTACACATTAGGATTATTGTTATTGATTTTGTATTTATTTTATTTTTATTTCATTCACTTATTCATTGTTTATTGTATTTAGTACTATTACACACATAATATTTATTACATTTTGTACATCTATTATAAAATTGTACACAAAATTTAGGACATTGACTCATTTTTCATTAATACTTTATTAAGTGTCAGAACATGATACATAATTAAATGGAGGCATCTTTCACAGTCATCACAAGTTTAGAGTCTGTCCCCAGAATGGGTTTTTCTTATTCATCTTTGGACAACATCCTATAGGGTTTTCTTTAGATGATTTATACTCAGAAGCCTTTTCTTGAAGATAGGCAATTTGAGGGATAAAATAGTAAGAGTGAGGTTGGGAATGTGGCTTAGAGGTGAAAATCTCACTCAGCATGCATGAATGCTAGTTTTTGAATCCTCAATGCTACATATTCAGAAAATGCCAGAAGCAGTGGAGTGACTCAAGTGGTAGAGTGCTAGGCTGGAGAAAAAGAAGCTCAGAGACCGTGCTCAGGCCCTACTTTCAAGACCCAGTGCTGGCAAAAACAATAGGTCAGATGCCGGTGGCTCACACCTGAAACACTAGCTTTTCAAGAGGCTGAGATCTGAAGACCACAGTTCAAAAACAGCTTAGGCAAAGAAAGTCTGTTAGACTCTGATATCCAATGAACCACCAAAAGACCCCACCTGGCGCTGTGGCTCAAGTGGTATAGTGTTTACCTTGAGCTGAAGGGCTCAGGGATAGTGCCCAGCTTCAGTTCGAGACACAAAACTGGAAAAAAGTGAGGGTTAATCAAAGTACTTTTCTTATTTGCTAATTAGGAGAACATTTTCTGGAAAATGAATGTTGATGTACACAAGAATTGGAGTCAGAACTAAAGATTCAAGTGTAGCAGCTCCATAACACCAGCTTCTCAGACTGTAGCATTATAGCCTTGTGTCCTACAGGGTTCAGAAAGGTCCAATGTTGAAAGGCTTAATATGCTCCCCAAGCCCTTTGTGATGTGCAGTTAACTTGTATTTTCAATGTCATCACTGTTCTGAACCTAGCAGAGCACCAGAAGCTCACACCCATCACCCTAGCTCAGGAGGTTGAGGTGTCAGGATCACAGCATGAAGCCAGCCAGGGAAGAAAAGTCTATGACACTCTGACTTCCACTTCACCACAGATAAAGCAGAAAAGGGCTCATGTGGCAGAGTGCTAGCCTTGAGCCAAAGAAGCCCAGGGACAGAGCCTAGACCCACAATTCAAGCCCCAATACCTGCAAAACATTTAAAGCAAAGGACAGAAAAGAGCAAAAAGCCAGTAACTCCCTTTGGTTTTGATCAATCTATTTCTATCTCGGAAGCTCCTGAGGAGCTAGCAGGATAAGCACCAAACTAGGACATGGACTAGGAGTGGAGACTGAGTTTCACGGTCAAGTGTAGTAGATCCATCTGCCCCACCACACAGGAGAAGATTGTAATCATCTTGTGTCCTACAGTGGGCTTCTGAAAGGTCACATTTTCAAGAGCTTCCTAGGTTTCCCTTGGTGATGAGAATTTACTTGCATTCTAAATGTTCTTAGAGTTCTCGAGCTATAGAAGAAGGAAAGAAACATTATTGACATCCTGGGTTCAAATGAAGTTCTCAGAATCCAACCCTAGCCCTGTTAGCAGGAAGAATTCCAGTGTCACAGTGTATTTGTAGGATAGAGAACAGTTGCAAAAGCAACCTAGGTGAAGAGGCCTAGACCTGAAGGATTAGGAGGCAGAATGTACACACTCTACAGGGAAGTGAGCTGCAAAATCACTTCATTCATTCCAGGCATGACCAGCAATGAGGTGAAACCTGAAACGTTTGCTAGAGTTACACCAGGGTCAGGCTTTTCTCAGCCTTTTCAAACAATTAACCTTCCTCCCTCAGGTGAAGGGAGCCTCAGACTATTTTAGGTTAACAATAGCCAGTTTAGTGGAGAAGAGGGGAGGAACATAGTAAAAAAAAATACTGCTCTCTGGTCTTAGGGAGTGGGTTTTTGATTCTCTGTCTGTCAGATTTGAAGGCCCTTCTTAGCTTTCATTCTCCTCCTCATTAATGCAAATCTCCAGTCGAAGGAGAGAGGCAGGGCCCTTTCTCTTCTGTCTCCAGGCACGTGGGTTAGAACCTGGCTCTACTCTCTTGGCTCTGGGGCCTCTGGCTGGTGAGAAGTGGGACAGAGACCTTCTTTCTGCTCTATGGTTGTGTGAAGGCAATGCTGGTAGCCTGGCACATTGCAGAAGGCCTCACCATTGGAAAGTTTTCCCTTCATTCCTACTGACTTCCAAGACCAGATACAGATACATCTATTATCTATGTATCTATCTATGTATCTATCTATGTATCTATCTAGGTATCTATCTAGGTATCTATGTATCTATGTATGTATCTATCTATGTATGTATCTATCTATCTGTCTGTCTGTCTGTCTGTCTATCTATCTATCTATCTATCTATCTATCTATCTATCTATCTATCTATCTATCTATCTATCTATCTATCTATCTATCTATCTATCTATCTACCTACCTACCTACCTACCTACCTACCTAACTACCTAGCTAGCTAGCTAGCTAGCTAGCTATTATCTCTGTGCCAGTTCTTGAGTTGGTCTCAAGGCCTGGGCACTGTCTCTAGCACTCTGCTACTTGAATCACAGCACCAATTTTGGATTTTTCTGTGTATGTGCTACTGAGCAAACGAAACCAGGGCTTCTTGCATGCTAGGCAAGCACTCTTTCACTAATCCACATTCCCAACTCCCTCATCTTTTTCTTAATGGTAGTTTTTACATAAGTATGCCACCATTTTATGTCCCCAAGTTTAATTTTCTGAATACCGGTTATTTCTATGAACCTTGATCGTCTCTTCCCCTGCCTGATTTGTGACTGTTCCTGCATTGACCTCAGAATAAAATGTAAATAAAGGCTCCTGAGAGATTAAGTGCGCATTATATAACACTGGAAAAGAAAAGCCATAGGCCTGAAATGAAGAGAATGATGCAGTATGCACAATGAGCATATCTGAAAAATAAATCAGTAAATAAAAGCAGCAGAAGCATTGCATATGGTCTGTGGCACTCAGGGAGGTTATATACACACATGAGTAGGTAGGGCACTGATACATAAGTTGGGGCACTGATACATAAGTTGGCCATCTCTTTCCGAATTTATTGTGGTTATCCCAAGGCTTAAACTCATGGCCCAATGTATTCCTGAGCTTTTTTGCTCAAGGCTTAGGCTCTATCACCGCCACAGTTCCACTTCCAGCTATCTGGTCATTAATTGGACATAAGCCCCTCCCAGGCTTTCCTGCCCGGTCTGGTCTGTATCTCCTGCTCAGCCTTCTCTCTCAAAGTTGGAGCTGTAACCTCTGGGCCACTGCTCCACTTCTGGTTTTCTGGTGGTTTATTGGAGGTAAGAGGATCACAGACTTTCCTCAGGCTGGCTTTGAATGGCGATCTCCTGACTAGGATTCAAGTGGATTTCCTCAGGGATTTACCAAGGAGCTGCTCCACACAAACCTTTAGTCTAAATCTTGAGAGGCACTAGAAAAAAACAGAAATATCAAGATGCTTATAGTTTGTTCTAGATAATTAAGGTTGAAGACACAATACACTCATAATTATTAGGTCATTTTATAAGCAAAAGGAGCAATGCAGACAGTATGAAGATTGCTCCAGCTTTCAGTCCTCTCATCCTGAGACAGTAAATTCACTGCAGCTCAACGCTAAGTGAAAGAACTGGCAGGTCCTATGGACATTTGCTCCCAAATCCCGTGACACTTATTTCTCACTTTTGACTTCAAACCGGTGACCAGAGGAGAAGATGAGGAGACAATATCCTTGTCAGAGAAAGCAGCTATAAAGAACATTGGGTAGTTTACTTATAAATTCAAACCATTGGAATGACCCTGTTAAAAAGACAGATTGTCCAGAGTAAAAAATGAAGAAAACAAAGGCAGTTGCCAGTAGCTGCTGACTGTAATCCCAGCTCCTAAGGAGGCTGAGGTATAGAGAGCCTTAGTTTGAATCCAGTCAGTGTAGGAAAGTTCATGGCAACGTTATATCTAAGAGATCAGAGAAAAAACCAGAAGTGGGGCTGTGACTCAAGGCTAATGCACTATCCCTGAGCAAAAGGAGCTCAGGGACAATGCCTAGGCTCATAGTCCAACTCCAGGACCTGTCCCCCCACACACACAAAGCATGTAGCTCTAAGTCTTTGTGTATGGATGGATGTATTCCTATGGATGAATCTCCAGAGTAGCTATGATGAATGGCACCAAACTAGAAAATGTGTTTTCAATACAATGATTTCATAGCACAGAGAGGGTTTTCAAGACATTGCATGTTCCAGGGCTCCCCTCACTATTCCCAGTGTAGCCTGAGGGTTTCTCTGCATCCCAGGACTGCTGAAAGAAGTTTCTCTCATTGTCTGGAGAGGCATACAAAAGGAATCACTCCTGTACATCTGTGTAACAAACAACTCCGTCTGCACCAATTAGTGAGGATGAGTGTGGGTAGGCTCTGAAAGTCAGGAGAAAAAGGACTCTTTGTACCTCAAGCTATCTCTCTCCCCAGTGCTCTGTTTTGACAGGAAGCCTCCATTTGTGCCACCTCCCGTGGCAGGCCAAGTTCCCTGCACTCATCCTGTCTTTGTTAGACTATATTCCAGTGTTGAAACAAACTGCTATAATTAATTCAAGAGTCCTTCTGGCAGACAACTAAGGAGCTGAACCTAATGAAAAGATTCCTACTTTGCAATGGTGCCTCCCTTGGTTTCAGAAAGCTTGTTAAATCTAAGCACATGCAAAATCACAATGCTTCCTATTATCTACAGCTGGTGAAGCTCATCAGATTTTGAAATCTTTAACCTCTCCTAGTGGGGCCCTGGGTGGCTAGGTTTCAGGGTTAAACACAGGGCCAGGGTGATGACCGTGACCTCAGAGCACAAGCCCAGTGCTTTACCATTTTTTGTCACAACTTCACTTCTGTTCTCTGTGTGTGTGTGTGTGTGTGTATGTGTGTGTGTGTGTGTGCATACACCAGTCGTGGAGCTTGAACTCAGGACCTGAGTACTGTAACTGAGTTTCTCCTGTACAAGGATAGCATTCTACCACTTGTGCCACAGAACCACTTCAGGATTTTTTTCTAGGGATGTGGTACTGAGGATGCAAACCCAGGTTTTCATACATGCAAAGCAATCTACCCCTAAGACACGTTCCCAGCACTCCACTTCCGTTTTCTTTCTTTCTTTTCTTATAAGTTGGAGGAGTTGAAGTCTGGGCCTGGGTGCTGTCTCTGAGCTTTTCAGCTCAAGTCTGGCGCTCTACCACTTGAACTCCAGCACTCTTTCAGGCTTTCTGGTGATTCATTGGAGATAAGCAGCTCAAGGAATCTCCTGCCCAGGCTTGCTTTGGATTGTGATCCTCAGCTCTCAGGCTCCTGAGTAGCTAGGATGACAGGCATGAGTCACCGGTGCCCAGCTTCCACATCAAGTTTCTAAGTGGTGAATAGGAGACAATAGTGTCTGGGATAGTTTGGAACCCAGATCCTCAGCTTGCTGAGCAGACAGGATGACAGACCTCAGCTTAAAGACACCTAAGCCGAGACACTTTGCTCCAAGGGGTTCCTTGGCTCCGTGTGGTAGAATGCTAGCCATGAGCCCAAGATGAAACTCAGCACCTAGGTTCATGATGGAGAAAACTAAACCAAAACAATTGTCTGCAGGAGACAAGTCACTAGAATTCAGTACATACATAAATTTGGCCCTGCCTTGGGGATATATCTGAGCTTCAACTTTCTCATCGGCACAATCATCTTATTTGTGGAGCTCTAACAAGGACCAGATGAAAGAATACACCCCGTGAAGGGCTCAGTACATAGCACCTTGTAAAGGACTCAGCACACAGCAACCCGTGAAGGACTTAGCACCCAGCACCCCAGGAAGGACTCATCACATAGCTGTATCTCACAAGCTGTCATTAGAATTCGGATGCTTTCATTAGTATCATCATTCTTTCAGAAACCCATCACAAATCACACAAGTTCACATCTAACCATTTAGAGGTGTGGTTAATGGGGGGTAGGGTCGTCAGCTTCAGGGATTGCACTCATAGATTGGGGGTACTCTCCTAAGACCTTTTCCTCAAGGCTAGAGCTCTACCATTTTGAGCCACAGCTCAGAGTCTCTCAGACTTCCTACCAGGGCTGAGTTTTCAACCCACCAGTGTCAGATCTCATCCCCCAGCAGCTAAAGGGGATCAAGCAATGTCTGGCTAAATGGAGTTGGTTTGCAGCAGTTGACCACTGGCTAAGTAAGGTTAGATGGCAGCCATTAGTTTTAGACCTTCGGTTTGCTCTGTCATGAGATATTTGAAATCCTGGCCTTCTATAGTTGCAGTGAGAACTTTCTAACTTGTTTTTTGGTGCTTGAGTGACAGCACCTCTTCTGGCTTTTTCTGTTCATGTGATAGTGTGGAAACGAACCCAGGGTTTCATATATACTAGGCGAGCACCAGGAGTGACAAGTGTAGTAATAGATATGTAGATTGTTTTATATATATATATATATATATATATATATATATATGCATAAACAAGAGAGCGATGTGTGTTTATTATTAAATTATATATACTATATTACTACCAATTATCGATAAATTATTTCTTCCTTTATTTAAGTATTATGGTTGAATACATAATAAAGTATCAATTATAACATTCCATTAGCATTCACATGAACAGGAATGAGTTTGACAGGGTCTCCCTCCATTTGTGGGTGGCAGTCCTAGCATTCAAACTCCAGGCCTGGGTAGTTTACTTCGAATGCAAACCATTGGAATGACACTGTGAAGATTGCAGATTGTTACGATTTTAAAAAAGTACAACAAGAAGACAAGAAAGCAAGGTGCCAGTGGCTTCTGCCTGTAAACCTAATCCTAGCTCCTCAGGAGGCCGAGATGTAGAGAATGCCAATTTGATTTCAGCTGGGGTGGGAAAGTCAGTGAAACTCGTCTTTCTAAGAGATCACAGGAAAAATAAGACATGAATGGGGCTGTGCCTCAAGAACAGAGTGCTCCCCTTGATCAAAAGGAGCTCAGGGACATTGCCTAGGCTCATAGTACAACCCTGGACCTGCCAAAAAAACAGGGAGGCAATAACTCCATATATCGGTGTATGGATGATGGACATTTATCAGGTTGCCCATGCCTAGTCCCCAACCTAGGCAAGCTGGGACATGCCCTCAAAGAGTACTAAGTCTGAGAAGGCAGCTTGAAAAAAGCTTCTTCTCTGGCATTGAAGAATGGAAGCCTTATGTTCTTGCTGAGATGTCCCATCGGGATACCTAGTAGCCAGTCACTGCCTCCAGGGAGACCACAGTTCCTAGGCTGTAAGAGTTATCAAAGGTGCTGGCTCCATATTCTGTATCCCTCTGTAGGATGTGAGCCTAGACATCTGGGGCGTGGTGGTTATCATTCATTTATCATTCCTCATTGCCAAGTCACAGGCCGGTCCAAAGTCTTGGCAAAGATATGAAATAGTCAGCGATTTCTACCCTGAAAGTGGTAAGCCAATAAACCCCGCCCTCATAATTCCCATTAGAAGTGAACTTTGGGCTGTGAATGTGTCTTAGTGGTAGAGTGCTTATGTAGCACCCACGCATGAAGCCCTGAGTTTGATTACTCATTACCACAGAAACAGAAAAAGCCAAAAGTGCCACTGTGGCTTAAGTGATAGAGTGCTAGCCTTGAGCAAAAGAAGCTAAGGAACATGCCCAGATCCAGAGTGCAAGCCCCGACTGGCAAAAAAAAAGTCAACCTGATGAGATATATTGTTCTGGGACTCAGAGGAGGGCCGAGGTTATAGGTAAGAGGTAGGGTAGAGGGCAGGTGCTCGTAGCTCACCCTTGTAATCTTAGCTACTCAGGAGGCTGAGTTCTGAGGATACCAATTGCAAGCAGGAAAGTCTATATGAGACACTTCTCTAATTAAACAACCAAAAAGCCAGAAGTAGAGCTGTGGTTCAAGTAGAAGAGCGCTAGCCTTGAGCACAAAAGCTCAGAGATAAGAAACCATCTAGACCATGAATTCAAACCCAGGACTGGAACACACATGCATACGCATGCACGAGCGCGCGCGCGTGCGCGCGCACACACACACACACACACACACACACACACACACACACACACACATGCCAACATAGAGCATTTTCCAGTCAGCCTTCACAAATTCCATCTCTAGCAACTCAATATTTTAAAAAAGAGGGAGAAGGGAAGGAAAGACTTGCTCCAGGAGGTGATATAACCAGTACCAAAATTCCACAGGAGTTCTAAGATGTGGAACAGGATAGAGAGCCTCAGGCAGAAGGTACAGCATCGGCAAAGGTCCTGAAGTGTGGTGTAGAGCAGATGGTGTGGGTGGAATGAAGGTTCTGTGGCTTCAGGCAAGTCTGGAAGAATATTCAAGGCTGGGTCAAGGTTTGTACTTGAGTCACAAGTAGGGCAGAGGATGGGGTCCCAGAATGGGGCGCAGGGGAGGATTAGCTTGTCTTTTCACCATAGACCCCAGTCATTTCCTGTGTCTGGAAGCTTATTTTTCACAGCTCTGGACCCTCAGGTCTCCTTGGCATGGAGGAGGCAGGGCAAACGCAGGGAAGAAAGCTTGCTTAAGAAAACTTCTAGCTCAAAGCCACCAGTGGCTCAACCTCTGTAAATCCTAGCTACTCAGTAGACTGAGATCAGAGATCGTGGGTCAAGCCAGCTCAGCCGAGGAAAGTTAGCGAGATTCTACTTGATGATGAACTATCAAAAGCCAGAAATGGAGATGTGGTTCAATTGATAGAGTGCCAGCCTTCAGGGAAAAAGTTAAGAGACCAGAGCCCAGACCCCTGAGTTCAAGCCCCCGTATTGGCACTTAAAAAATAAAGAAAAGTTTTCAGGAGCTCCTAGTCCACTGTGGTGAAAGGCTAGATCAGCCGAGTGCTGGTGGCTCTCTTCCTAGCTCCTCAGGAGGATGAGATGTGAGGATCGTAGCTCAAAGCCAGCCCGGGCACGAAAGTCCAGGAGACTCTGATCTCCAAGGAACCTCCAAAACCCAGAAGTGATGCTGTGGCTCAAGTGGTAAGCTGAAGATATGGGGCACAGCGCCCAGGAACAGAGTTCAAGCCCCATCACCAACACTTGGTCTCCCTGGACCTCACTCTGTGGCTCTAGGCAGGGTATTTTCAAGTGGGCCTCTGAGGGTCTCCCAATGTCTAGGTGTGCTACAAGTCTTGAGAGCAGCCTCTTTGGAGGCCTTTGCCTACAGAGCAGGCCACAGTACCAGAAAAGGGTTGATCTTTGGGGCACGGAGGTCATTGGTCGGGTCATCAGAATGTCATCAAAGCATGGATGCAGTGTCTATCTGAGTATTAAATCGATGTCTCAGACCATGATTCTGGGCTAGGAGGGGCAGGAGCTGCAAAATGGCACACCATTTAACACCCACTCACACGAGTATCACAAGAGTGAGAATCTGTCAGGCACACCTTGGGTGAGTGTTGAGTTGGGTTCATGAAAGACTTGTAGGCTCAGGAATCCACAGCTGACTGGGTGCTGCTTGTAGCAGTCGCTATCTCTGGAGTCCCAGGGCTCGGAGCCCTGCTTTTCTCACCAGTGCTCAGGGGGCAGATGAAGGTCTGTAATCATGGGCCAACTACAAAGGAGCATCCCTAGTGTCCTTCCCTTGGTCCTGTGGCCCCGTGCTCGGATGGAGGGGCAGGTTCCATGGAACCAGAAACCTGTCATGGCCCAGAAACCTCAGCCCAAGAAAGACTTAGGGAGAATCCACTTGATCTGCCTTCAGAGTTTTCTCTGACTAAGCCTTAGGACTGTCCACAGTTGTAGCTCAGCTCATCATTACCACCTTCCTCTGTGTGATGTGTGTGTGTGTGTGTGTGTGTGTGTGTTTGTGTGTGTGTGTGTGTGTGTGTGTGCGCATGCCTCTTGGTACTAGGGCTTGAACTCAGGGCCTGCGCTATGTCCCTGAATTTTTTCATTCAGGGCTAGCACTCTACCATTTGAGCCACAGCTTTTCTTCCAGATTTAGGGTGGTTATTTGCAGAAGAATGTCTCACAGACTTTTCTAGCTGGGATGCCTCTGAATGGCAATCCTCAGAACTCAACCTCCTGAGGAGTTAGGAATATGAGAGAATGACCTATTAGCATCTGTCCACATTTTCCTTCTTTGCTAAAACATAGTACCTCTCTCTCCCAGTCGAGCACCCATGTACAGCTATACTTCCTACCTCAGGTGTCAGAAGAAACATACCCTCCCCTGCGGACAAAGAAATGGGATCAGGTTTGGGCTTTATGTTCTCTGCACACTCAGGGGCTGCTGGGAGCTGATATGGATTTCAGAGATCTATGCCAGGGCAAATAGACAACTGTTGGAACAGAAGAGAGGATGAAAAGTTATCCTTGCAGCTGGGTGCTAGTGGCTCATGCCTGTAATCCCAGCTACTCAAGGCTGACAACTGAGGATCTACAAGATTCAAAGATAGCCTGGGCAGACTCTAATCTTCAATGAATCACCAAAATGCTGGCAAGCGGAGCTACCCTAGTTCAAGTGGTTCAGCACCAACCTTGTGCAAACAAGCTAAAGGATACCACCTAGGCTCTGAGTTCAAGCCCCGGAACACACACATACACACACGGACCTGTGCACATGCACACATCAATATCCTTAGGACAAATCAATGGCTCATACCAGCAATCCCAGCTACTAAAAAGGCTGAGCTCTTAGGGGGGCAGCTTGAAGCCAGTCCATGTAGGAAAGTCTGTGAGACTCTTCTCTCCACTAAACTACTAAAACAGATAAAAAGTGAACTGTGATTCAAGTGGTAGAGTGTTAGCTCAGGGACAGTGCCTAGGCCCTAAGTTCCAGCTCTGAGATGTTTTTGTTTTTGTTTTAATAAACACCCTTTGCCATCCCAACCCCTACAGGCAATAAATTCAGATTTTAGTCATCCTAGATCTCACTTCAGTTCCTGCCACTTCCACATCACTGCCACAATTGGCTGGTGTGTGGCTAGCACTGGGTTAAGAAGTGAAATTACACAGGGGGGAATAGCCAGGTCAAGGCTAATGCCCCAAAACATTGAGGTACTGGACATACCAGTCTCTCATCCCCCATTTCCCTGGCCCTGGAATCTAAAGTCTGTGCCTCTGTATTTTGGGCATCTGGAATTGTCTAGAAGGGCTGGAGGTGCCCAGCTGGGGCCAGAAGATAGACTTGCCTGCGATAAGGTACATTGACATTTCCTAGACAACAACGGATACTTACAAGCCACCTTGGCCTCACCTCCATGTAGCCCCAGATCCTCCTTGTTTGGGCAGCCTTCAGTCAGCTATCAAGCTCAAGTTCGCCAGAGCCACTGGCAACCATCCTACCCCCACTCCACTGCCAGCCTGCTGAGAGGGACATGCAGCACGAGGCCCAGCTGAGGAAAAGGACAGGACATCTCATGAATGAGTGCCACCCCTCCAGAGGCAAGAGGAGAACCTATGCCAGCCAGACCTGATGACCCAGAATCCCCTGGAGGCATACAAAGATATGGACAGCTGGACATGGGCCTCAAAGAAAAGCTGGAATATGCAGGTCTCTGGCGATTTAGGACTCGTTGTAGACACTGATAGGGGGCTAAAGGCAAGGTTGCCGTGGAGGAGGGGCACCATCCAAGGTCAAGAAGAGGTAAACAGGTGCCCAGGAAGGGGACAGAGAAAGATAAGAGAAAAATACACACAAAAACACACAGGGGTATCCCAAGGCCTCCTTAGTCACTGAGAACCTGAACATCCCAACCCCCAAGAAGATGTTACTAGTATCCTCAGACCAAATGTAGAGAAAACTCAGAGCCTCTCACACATCTGGAATGGCTCATAACACAGCATGGCATTTCCTACTGTACACACCGCTACACATAAAACTCAGCTACCTTATTTTTGGTTGTCAGTCATGGGGTTTGAACTTTGGGCCTGTGTGCATTTCCTCAGCTCTTCAGCTGAAGGTGCACACTCTACCACCGGAGCCACAGCACCACTTCCAGTTTTCTGGTGGTTCATTGGAGATAAAGTCTCACAGACTTTCCTGCCCAAGCTGGCTTTGAACTGCGATCCTCAGGTCTCAGCCTCCTGAGTAGCTAGGATGACATTTGTGAGCCACTGGTAGCACCTGGCTTCAGCCACTTTTCTACAACCAGGGGAAACCCAACTTGTCATGCCACCAACCACATGCAACCCTTCACTTTATACTTTGGCACCAGCATCCCAAACCATTATTACATGGATGGAGAAAATATAATTGACACTACCCTCCCACCCCTGCTCCCATTCGCCCACTTCCTGCCTAAGACAGGCCACGACCTCTGAGTTCTTGGTAAAGCAGCCCCTACCCTGCTGTGACTTCACACTTGGGCAAACCTGGGGAGTTCTTAGAAATGTCTGTACACTGAGGCCAGCACCTGGTCTCCCAACAACCGCACCCTACTCATTCACCATCTCTTGCAGGCAAGGGATGTCTTTCTGGGTTTTTTTTGTTTTTTTTTTTTTTTTTTTTTTTTGTTGAGAGGCTTGAACTCAGGACTTGGGTACTGTCCCTGATGATGATTTTTCCTCTAGGCCAGGGCTCTAACATTTGAGCCACAGTGCCACTTCCGATTGAAGATTGGAGATGAGACTCTCAGGGAACTTTCCTGCCTTGGCTGGGAAACAAGATCCTCTGGATCTCAGGCTCCCAATTAGCCAGGATGATAGGCGTGAGCCACCAGTGCATGGTTTATGGTTTCTCATTCTTTATAATTTCCACCTAGTCCTTCTCTAGACACTACCACCTAGACTCTCCTCTATTTCCCTCAGGGACAGCAAAGGGAGGCTCAGAATCTGGGTAGGGCCATGGGCATTAAAGGGCCCCCTCCACATCTGTACCCCTCTCTAAGCTCTCATCTGCCTCCTCTGGATGGCCTGGTCGTCCAGAGCAGATCAGTCCCAATAGGACTTCTGGAGCCTGCCCTGTATCCCCCTGCCCCAATCAATGGGTACGTGAGGATTTCTGGGGCCAGCTCCATGTCCCGGTGGAAGATATTGGGAGGGTTGCTGATAACTGGGTCCAGGGGTGCCCAGGGCAGAAGGAGTGTCCAGATCCTTTCTGTCATAGAAGGAGACACAAAGCATGGATGGATCTACTAAGAACTACAGGGCATAGCCATCCACCTGTCACCAAGGTCCCTTGGAGTGCTGTTTTATGTTGACATTCCTGGGGCTTGAGCTCAGGGCCTGGGCACTCTCCCCAAGCTTCTCTTGCTTGAGGCGATTACTCTTCCACCTGGGCCAAGGTGCCACTTCCGGCTTTTTCTGTGTATGTGGAACCTAGGAATCGAACCCAGGGTTTCCTGTGTGCTAGGCAAGCCCACTACTGCTAAGACACAATCCCAACCCTGGATAGCTCTTCTTCTGTGACCCCTCGGGTCTGTCTTGGGACAGTTTTGAACATCTGTACCGAGTTACCAGCATTCCTGGCTGGAAATGAACACACTCAGCTATGTTGTCCTTTATCTACAGCATCATTGCTCTTTGTGCTCCCTGTCAGATCCTCCTTGTTCAGCAAGATACCCTTTCAAGTGTTGCCTCTAAGAAGTCCACTTCAATTGCTCTGGCAGAGGAGGATCTTCTCCATTCTGCAGGCTGCCAGTCTTGTCTCATTGTGCCTTCCGGCTGGTGTGGTTTGAGAGCACACAAAGGAGAAGGACTGGCTTACACCAACCAATTTCTGAAGGCTCTGATACACTACCCAGGGACTGGTGCTGTATCACCCTCTGTGAGAGGGCACTAGAGACCCAGACAGTCTGGGGGCAACAAGATTGGGCCATCATTTTTTGTGGGCTTGAACTCAGTATGTGGGAGCTGTATCTCTGAGTTTTGGTGCTCAAGGCTGCTGCCCTACCACTTGAGCCAGAGCTCCACTTCTGGCTTTTTGGTGGTTCCATGGAGAGAAGAGTCTAACCAGCTTTCCAGCTTATGGCTGGCTTTAATCTTTGATCCTCAGATCTCTCCCTACTGAGTAGCCAGGATGTCAAGCATGAGCCTGAGCCAAAGGTAATGGGCAACAGAGCTTTCTTTTTTATTGTGAAAATGTCATACAGAGGGGTTACAATTACATGGGCAAGATAAAGAGTACAGAGCCCTTCTTTTCAGTTTCTGTTTATCTCATGTCAATTAGCAAGCCCTAATTAAAATAGTCATTTACAGGGGGTCAAGTTCCTTTCCTAGGTCAGTTAATCTAAGGAGATAAAGAGTCTTTGAAAAGGATAGTTTGAGTTGGCCTAGATGAGTGTGTGTGTGTGTGTGTGTGTGTGTGTGTGTGTGTGTGAGAGAGAGAGAGAGAGAGAGAGAGAGAGAGAGAGAGAGAGAGAGACAGACAGACAGACAGACAGACAGCCCGACAGACAGACAGAAAGACAGACAGACAGACAGAAAGACAGACAGACAGAGAAAGAGTATGAGTTCCAGGGATACCTACCCCCGTCTCTGCAGTGCCTCATCCTCCTAGTGGTGTGTCCATCCAGGATCCCCACCCCAAAGAAGATGGGTAGGGCAGGGTACATGAGGTCACATCGAGTGGGATGATCTGAATTCTATCCTGCAACTGAAGCCTGGAGAGAGGAGAGGTTTAGAGGAACATCGAGGGAAGCCCCTTACCTTTGGCTACAAGTACTAGAGAGAAAACTGAATCCATCCTTTCTGGTAGTAAGATAACAAGTGCCAAATATTCATTTATTATTTTTTGTGAGGCCTAGGGCTTGGATTCAGGGCCTTGGTGTCATCCCTGAGCTTCTTTTTAGACTGAGGCTATATGACTTAAGCCACACCACCACATCTGGCTTTTTTTCTGGAGGGGGGGAGTTGGCTTATGGGAGATAAGTCTCTCACAGACTCTCCTGCCTGGGCTGGCTTTGAGTCACGACCATCAAACCTCAGCCTCCCAAATATCCAGGATGACTGGTGGGATCCACCGGCACCTGACTGCCACCATCCATTTATAATCCCCTAAGGCCAGTGCCGGGCCACCTGCACTGCACCCCCATGGTTGTGAGTGGGAAGCAGACATGGGTGGGTTTAATACTTGAACAGCCTACCTACCTTTGAACATTGTTCCGGGTCAGTTTGATGGAGGATTTCTCCTTATTCACAGCAATCACTTGGCTCTGTCACAATAACAAATGTCCTCTAAGAGGTGTCAGGTCTGGGGTCTTTTCTCTGCACACCAGCCCCCCCCCCAAAAAAAACCGACACATCCCAGCCAACAAAGTAGAGAAAGAGTGAATTCATTTTTTTTAATAGCCAAGGTCTGGCCAGATAAGGGGTGGTGAGAATCAGAGGCCTGGGATTGTGCTGGGTGGTGGGAAACCCAACGGCTCCTTATCCATTTTCTTTTCACTATCTTAACAAAGGGTAGTGGGGAAGGACTCATGGGATGGATGGAAAATGAATAACCATCATGATCTAGCCCTGGCACAGAGGGGCTTACCTCAGGGAGCTAGTTCAATCAAGTTAGGACATTCAAGTACAATCTCATATGGGATCCCCTGAACTGATTTGCATTTCTTTTATGACCAGTGATGCTGAGCATCTCCCTTCTCTTTCTGAGAGGCCACACTATTACAGGTTTGTAGTGTCTCAACAGAGGCATAGAAACTTGTAATATTGTGTTCTTTGTAGTAAATTCACTTCACTTGGAGCTTCCAATGACTCCTATAATTTATAATAAAGGTTTATACTATTTCCCTTACTGATTAAAAAAAAACACTGATTTTCTAAAAGCATATGAAAAAATCCCTTTGTCAGGGGTCCCTGTGAATACTAAGGAAAATTTTTTACTGGGAAATTTTATTTGGTTTCTTGTTCTTTACATCACTTAAACACATGTTGAATTTGGGGTTTCCCCACCAAATCTTCAACAAACCAGAGACTATGTAGCTTCATTGGATTTTGTTTCAAAAGTTACAAAATATTTTGACATATTTTTGATTTGGTGTTTTGGGCGTTTTTGGCTTTTGGAATGCTAGTGGGCCAGTACTCAGGCTTGAACTGAGGTCCTAGAGCTCTCGCTTAGATTATTTTACTCAATGCTGTCACTGTGCAACTCAAACCACATCTCCACCTCTGGCCTTTTGCTACTTAATTGAAGATAAGATTCATGAGGATTTATTAGCTTTGGTTGGCATCAAAGTGTGTTCCTCAGATCCCACCCTCCTGAGCAGCTAAGATTATAAGAATGACCCATAACCTGGATATATTGTACTCCCTATGAAACCTAAACAAGGGCACATAATTCTGAAGCATGTGTGTATGGTTATGTTTTTCTAAATTAGTTAGAAAAATATAGCCCTTTCTGTGTGTGTGAATGTGCTGAGGGAAATGAGGATGAATATTCTGATTTTGAGGAAAGATTTCACCTAGGGCTTTTCACAGACTGAGCTACGCTGTACAGCATTCTTGAGACCAAAGATGAGGTAAATGATGTCATCATCCAATTCATCTACACCCCTTGCTAACATATGCATACACTGTGGAGTTGTCATGAGTATTTTGTGTATGAGAGCCAGTACTGAGGCTTGAATTCAGGACCTAGATACTGTCCCTTAGCTTTTGTATGCGATGCTAGCACACTACCATTTGAAACACAGCTCAGCTTTCTTCTTTTACTGTTTAATTGGAGGTAAGATTGTAATCTGCTATCCACTGAAGTGCCAAGCCTCAATCCCCTGGTGAAAATCACAACTGGTGTGCAAAGAAGAAAGTTGACTTTGATTCAGAAACCTCAAAGATACCAAGTTTTAAAGGACAAAACTTCTCTTTGTGCCAACGTCCAGTTACTTTTTAACTTGTGTATCTTCCTCCCAGTTATACTAGAAGGATCAGTACCAATGGGGGGAGAGAAGGAAGTTAACTCTATACTTCTCTTTTTCTGAACTAACAGGACACACATTGGACTGGCTAAGTCCCACTTGGTAATGTAAACATGACAGACAAAAAGTGGAGATATATCTATACAATTTCATGGAAATTTTGTGAGGATGCTTATATGCATCTGTCCAAATAAATGCACAATGGCTCATGCCACTAATCCTACTAATCAGGAGGGTGAGATCTGAAGATCACAGTTTGAACCTAGTCTACTTTGTAAAATTCTAAAGACACTTATCTTCAATTAACCAGCCAAAGGCCAGAATTGAACCTGGGGCTCAATTGGTAAAGTGCTAGAAATGGGACAGCACTCAGGCCCCAAATTCAAGTTCAAGTTGCGTCCTTTCTTCTGTCTATATTCCTTTAAAGACCTGCAAGACAGTGATTTTCTAGGTGAGGGTTGATGTTGGCTCATTCCTTTAATCCTAGTCTCTCATCAAGCAAATTGCTAAGGCTCCACTAGCTTATGAGGCAAATAAAATGTTCTGGCAGCCCAGTCCTAAGGAATTAGCTGGGGAGTGCACTTCTTTTTCTCAAGCCAAGCTCCTTTGATAAGACCCCAGTGAAACAGTCTCAGAGACGTACCAAGTATTCCAATATTATGCCAGGGGGTCTCAGCCCTGGGTTTGAAGGAGGAACACTCACTTTTTTTTGTCGCTCATGGGGCTTGAGCTCTGGGCTTGGTTGCTATCCCTCAGCCCTTCAGCTCAAGGAAAGAACTCTACCACTTGAGCCATAGTACCACTTCCAGTTTTCTAGTGGTTTATTGGAGATAAGTGTCTCATGGACTTTCCTGCTGGGGCTGGATTTAAACTGTGGTCCTCAGATCTCTGCCTCCTGGGTAGCTAGGATGACAGGTATGATTCACTGGCACCTGGCTTAGGAGCACTCACTTTTTAAACAGAATATCCAGCAACTGCTCCATTGTACCCCACTGTCTATAGTGGTGGAGTAAGTTTCCAACATGGAAGGGATCACTTTTCTGGTAGGCAGGGACCAGGTCCATTATCAAAATTTGCAGCAAACATGAGTCTAGGTTCCATATATTATAAGGCATATTCAGGGTTTGGTCTGACTCATTTTGACACTGAGGTGGTAAAAAGGAATGGATTTTTGAAACATGGAAATGGAAGTACACCTCAAATTGAGTAATTGTAATAGAGTGGATTGAAAACTACACAGTAAATATTTTCTCAGTCTACACATACAAACACACACAAGAAGAAGGTTTTAGTGTGGACTAGGATGAGATTAAAGAAGTTTCCTGTCATAATTGTACCTGGCCTGAGTTGCCTTGTGATTCCCTTGGTTTCTTCTTATAAAAAGGCTTGAGACATTGTATTCGTGGTTTGGCACTGATCCAATGTCTGCAGCATCGAGTGAGGCATTCATACTTCTCATGACTGAGACCTGAGTCCCTTGAACTTTGAAAACAACACAGGAACATCTTTCTTTTTCCTGAGCCACAGGCCAAGTGAGCTGGCTTTAGCTGACTGTCAGTTACATTCACCTGGCTCTCAGAGTTCCACATTCTATTCCATTGTGAGGGAGGTAGTGTCATCTCTTGGAGACGAATGATCTAAGCTGCCTGCTCACATAAGACCATCCCAAAGACAAACTGGAGGCTGAAATAGCTCCTTCTACATCACTCTATACACATGTGGACATTGTCAAATCCCAACATCCTCAGCTAGGCCTAGATACCGGCATGGCCTCAGCTTCAAAGAGCGTTTCCAAGGTCAGATCCATGCCTTATTTCTCACTTATTTCTCTCATCCTGCACAAATCATTTTGCCTCTCAGGACCCTCTCAGGCTTTCATGTGCTTCTCACATCTATTTTTGACATCTATTTCCGAGGACATTGTTAGGTTTTTGTTTCCTAATCTTCTGTTTGCTCTTGAAGCCCCTGTGTGCTGTCATCTTAAAAAAAGGTAAGTACTTAGAGGTGTGAAAATCAAACAAGTATTGAAAAACAAACATTACACATACAGTCAGACATTTTTACAAGTGTACATTCTTGTAAGATAAAAGTGTATTTTTGATAATTTTGTTATATTTTATGACAGAGGGGAAGGGGAGAAAGGAAAAGGTGCTGCATTGTCTTCTTATAATGCAAGGATTATTATTTAAAAATAGTATAGTTGAAGGAATATAAGATTTAAAGGTAAAAACTGTGCTCCTGTTCTTTTCATAAGCTAGTCATTTTAAAAGTATTTCTCACTAAAGTCTTGTGGTCTGTGTCCCATGAACTATCCTCCTCCTTCAAAATAATCAAGGAAAAACCTTTACAAATAAGTGGGCTGTTTTCCAATCTCTGGGTAAGAATTTAAGGTACAACATTGTCTGCGATTTTATGCATGTACATGTGTGTGGGAGTGTGTGTGTGTATGTGTGTGAATGTGTCTGTACATATATGTGTGGGAGTGTGTGTGTGTATGTGTGAGAATATGTGTCTGTGCATATGTGTGTTTTAGCAGTTGAACTCAGTGACTAAATGAAATGCAGAAGCATCTTTTCCTTGACTGTAGTGCTCTACCAATTTTGCCACAGTTCCACTGCACACTTTTTTGCAGTGAACTGGAGAGGAGAGGCTCATAAAATTTCCTGCTTAGGTTGAACTAAATCTCAAGTCTCAACTTCCTGATTACCTAGAGTTATAATTATGAGCCTCCAGAACCTGGTGATAAAGCATTGTTACTGGAGTCATTGGGGTTGCAAGTTTCAGTCCAGCTTCACAACATTCTATATCATAAAACAGCAACAGAAAAACCCTAAGTTAAAATACAATAATAACATGTAATTACAATACAATTTAGTGATATAGTCTGCTAGCAAAACTTTCAGGAAACCTTGGTCTTAATGATTCAGCAACACAAAATCAAACAAAATGAGAATTTCAGTAGACTCTACGAATTTTTTAATTCCATCTTATTAATTTCAAAACATAAGAAACAAAAGCATTCATACTTATAAGGAGAATGTAAAAAAGATAAAAGATGGCAGATTAGGAGGAAAATTCTACACTGAAGGAACATTTTGTCATGGTGAATATATGGTGGTATTCTCATGGTGAATATATGATAATGTTCTTCAGAGCAGCAATAGATAAATATATATTTACTACACATAGTCTAACTTGTCTATCCTTACCAACTTCTAATCTTCTAGCACACATTATCAATATATTCCAAAAATAACTAGCAGAGTCAGGAGGTTGCCAAAATACATAAGCTTCAATGTGTTAGGTGATAAACGTGCTAATTGTATTGACTATTCTATATATTGAACATCTAGGGTGTTATCATTGTATCTCTAAATATGTACAAACACTACTTCAAAGTGAAACGAAATACAAGAAGGGTTTGAAGGCATATGCCTGTAAACATAGCTATTTGGGACAATAGTTCAAGACCAGTGTAGTTTTATCTGCAATGCTCCCCAACCACTGTCTCTGCGTGATGGAATATGTCTATCATCCCAGGTCCATGGGGATCTGAGAGCAGGAAGATTTCAATTCCATGCCATACTAGGCAAGAACTTCCACATGGCTCCATCTCAACCAAAGAAGGTTTAACACTGGCTAAGACCTATCTCCCCTACCCAGGTGAAAATGAAAATAAGAGCATTGTAGTATAAGAAACAAACAATATTGAGGGAGTTCCAGGGAGATGGTGGAGGAGAAGCTGGAGGCTAAACAAGCTCTTGCATAGAAAGCAGTTTTAGAGTTCCAGTGAACAGTCCTAAGCCAGAGAACCACACCAAGTATGCCATCACAGGACAGAGAGTTAGGCCAGAGAGGGAAAATCCAGGCAGGGAGACAGATCTGAGCTCTTGCCAGCAGCCTCCACCACCATGGCGACAGCCATGATGGCAGTGGCCAACCCCCCATACATGAATCACAGAGAGTGCGGGACAAAGGAGCCTGATGCAGCAGGCGAGCAGATTCTACTCAACACCAGCAAGAACCGATAAGGAACAGACATCTTCATCCTGCAGTTCACAAACCAGAGACCACCCAGGAACCTAGAAGCCTGACATCCTCACTCCTTCTCAGGGAGCAGAGGAGGGAAGGCCACCCCTCCCCCCCCAGTACTGGAGATCTCCATCTTGGATACCGACAAAGCTTGGCGGAGCTGCAAGCTCCAATTCAGGCCTTGGAAGAAAACAATACAGTCATTTAGCAGGTCACAAGAAGCTAACCTGACCTGACCTGCCAGACTCAGCTACATCCAGGGAAGTCACCCCGCTCAGGTGCCAGCCCTAGGAATGGCTTTCTTCACTGGGTAATCAGAGCCAGAGGCTGCCCCTCCCTTTAGCAGCTTTGACAATCAATTGAAATTCAATAAACAGAAACCCTGAGAATGGCTCCAGGCTGGGCTCTGTGAGTTTCTCACAAACTAGCCCCCAGGAAAAGCTACTGTTTGATGAAATGCTTCAACTCTACCCAGAACCTAGCCTCATCACAGGATCTCCAAACTTGAGGAAAAAGCCATCTCCCTCTTTTGTGATACTCAGAGCAGATCTACCTCCCATTGAACTAACCTGGGAGGTGGATAGCAAAATCCTGGGTAAAGCAGAGCATTTTTTTGCCTGTTCGAACAAACGGACTTAAGAAATCAACCAAGAAATAGGACCACAAGCAGACCAGAGTTTCCAACAAGAGGCTGCTTACAGCCACAAGGGAGATACAGGAGTTTGCCCACCCCTCCCAAAAAAAATCAAAGAACTTTTTTTTTTCTTCTTCTTCTTTTTTTAACTTTTATAAATTTTTTTTTCTTTTCTAAAACTTTTTTAAATTTTTAATTTTTACCTTTTTTGAAAAAGATTGTTTTCTAGTAACTTTTTTTCCTCTTATAATTTTTATTTTAGGGATACATGTGTGTGCGTTTTTCTTTCTTTTTTTTTCTTTCTTTTTCTAAAAATATTTTTCTTTTTGTTTTTTGTTTAGCTCTACTGAACTTCTGATCTTTTTTTTTCTTCCTTTCTTATCCTTTTCACCTTTTCTTCTCTTTTGTTCTTCTTTTGTGACTTAATTATTGTTCTGCACATCCTCAGATAAACCCGGAGTTGACTATTAGACCCTATCCCCCATTGGGTACACACTTAATCCACAAATTTATTACTCATTTCAAAACTTAAATTCCTTAATAGCAGTACAATTTCTTTATACCTTTATAATATTTTAAGTATTTTTATTTTTAAGTTTTTCACATCTCCTTTATATCCCTCCCCTTCTCTCATTATATTCACTTTCTTCTCTGAATAGTTTGTTTTCTGTTTACATGATATTAATTTTTCCTCTTCTATTTTTTCTGGTCTCTTTTCTTTTCCCTTTCTTCTTTTTTTCTCTCTTTCTACTTTCATCTTATCCAACCTATTTCCTGCTTTGAGATTATTAGGACTTAGTTAACTCTCCCTGTGCCTTCCCACATCTCTCTATTCCTATTTTTTACCCACATCTCTCCCTAACCCTAATAATTTCTGGTTTTCTAAATGTTTCTTTGCGGTTGGTAGCGCATTAATATATAATTGCTTGATGTTGAATAGATGTATCTGTTGAACTACATTGTATCTGCAGACTATTGACTGTGCATATTCAGACTTTGGTTGATGCTTGCCTTAAGAAAGTGTTCTAGACAAAACTGGTGTTATTTTCATCCCAAACGTGCAGAGTAAGCCGGAAAAACACAAGAAAAATGGCAAGTCCTGGTATCTCAACTCCCACTCATGATAATAAGGGGAAAGAACAGATAATGAGTAATCCAGAAGACAGTTCCCAAATAGCTCTACAAACACTGCTGGCAAACATGATAAATGAAAAGATTGAAAACATTCAAAGGACTCTGTATGAGCATGATAGGGAGAGAGAGGAGGCAAACCAAAGGTCAATGCAGGAAAAGACTGAAAACCTACAAAGGAATCTGTATGAGTGTGATAGGGGGAGAGAGGAGGCAATCCAAAGGTTTATACAGGAATATCATGAGCATGAGGAAGCTACTCAAAAACTGATACAGGATTTGCTTGAACAGATTGAGAATACTCAAAGAAAAAGGCAGGAATGGAGTGAACAGGCTGAGAACACTAAAAGAGAACTACAGGAATGGCATGAACGGGAGCAGGAGGAGGCTAAGCAAAGAGTAATACAGGAATTGAGAGAGCAAGAAAAGAATACACAAAGATCACTAAAGGCATTCATGGGATCCATTAACAAAGAGCTGGAGCAAGTAAGGGAGACCACAAAGGGAATTCTGAGTGGAACCCAACAGAAGGAAAGGGAGTCCAAGGAAACCATAACCAATCAACTAAGTGATTTGAGAATAAACACTAAAAACCAAATTAAAGAAGTAAAGAAGTTCATACAAGATCTAAAACAAAGCTTCAACAAAGAATTTGAAGACATCAAAGCTGAACAATTAGAAGGAAAAGAAATAATAAAGTAGAAAGTCTTGACAGCAGGTTAGACCATGCAGAAGATCGAATCTCAGGGATTGAAGACAGTCTAGATATTATAGAGAAAGAACATACAACCATGCAAGACAAGCCCAAAAATATGATAGATCTATCCAACACTTGGAAGACACCATCAGAAGGTGTAATCTAAGGATAATGGTTGTAGAGGAGCACCTAGAAACATAAGTTAATGGTCTAGGAAATTTGTTTAACAGGATCCTAGCAGAGAACTTCCTAAACATGCAAAAAGATAGGCCTATTCAGATACAAGAAGCTGTTAGAACTCCAAAGAGACCAGACCAGAATAGGACATCCCACTGTCACATTATAATCCACACAGGATCAATCCAGAACAAGGAAAAGATACTTAAAGCTGTCAGGGAGAAAAGGTTAATCACCTATAAAGGGAAACCAATTAGAATCACCTCAGATTTCTCAGCAGAGACAATCAAAGCAAAAAGAGCCTAAAATGATATATGCCATGCCCTAAAAACAAACAAATACCAACCAAGAATACTGTACCCAGCTAAACTCTCCTTCATAACTGAAGGCCAAATAAAAACCTTCCATAGCAAAGAAAAATTGAAGCAATCTTCTCCACCAAACCAGCCCTAAAAAAGATTCTTAAAGATGTCCTACACATAGAAAACCAACAAGACCACAATAAAGGCCAAGAAAATGCACCCAAACTGAGAATCCAAAACCATTAGAAGAACACAGTTTTCACAGTCCCCAAGAAGGTGGATAACATGGCAGGAAATCCCAAATACCTCTCAGTCCTATCTATCAACATTAACGGACTTAACTCTCCAATTAAGTGACATAGACTGTCTAGTTGAATAAAAAAAAAACAAGATCCTTCTATATGCTGCCTTCAAGAGTCACATCTTGCCCATAGAAACAAACAAATTTTCGGTGTTAAAGGCTGGAACGAAATCTACCAAGCAAACGGCCCCCATAAACAGGCGGGAGTTGCAATCCTAATATCAGCACCACATGGATCATTTTCTAAAGTAGAACACATTTTAGGCCACAAAGCAAACTTGTCCAAATTCAGA
Organism: Dipodomys spectabilis; assembly: GCF_019054845.1. Classification (NCBI taxonomy): domain Eukaryota; kingdom Metazoa; phylum Chordata; class Mammalia; order Rodentia; family Heteromyidae; genus Dipodomys; species Dipodomys spectabilis. Next base: position 1,515,339 of record NW_024871045.1, read on the forward strand.
AACATTGAAGTTATATCTTGCATTCTCTCTGAACACAAGGGATTAAAATTAGAACTCAACACCAAAAGCCATCAAAGAAAATCCGGAAACACATGGAGTCTGAACAACACACTGCTGAATCACGAGTGGGTCATGGAAGAGATTAGAAAGGAAATTCAAATGTTCATGCTATTCAACAAAAATGAACACACAAATTACCAGCTCCTCTGGGACACAGCAAAGGCAATACTCAGAGGCAAGTTTATAGCTCTGAGCTCCTACATCAACAAATAGGAGAGATTTGAAACCAACAATTTAATGACATATCTAAACCTTCTTGAAAAAGAATAGCAAGATGAACCCCAGTCCAGTAGACTGAAAGAAATTATTAAAATTAAATCAGAATTAAATGAATTAGAATCCAATAAACAATAGAGAGAATCAACAAAACAAATAGTTTATTCTTTCAAAACATTAACAAAATTGAGAGACCCATAGCAAATCTTATCAGAAAAAGAAGAGAACACACCCAAATAAATAAACTGAGAGATGAGAATGGAAACAACCCCACGGAAACAACCAAGATTCAGAACATTATAAGGGAATACTTCTCAAAACTTTATGCTAATAAGTTTGAGAACTTGGCAGTAATGGACCTTTTCCCTCAAATATTGACATGCCAAAACTAAACCAAGATGAGTTAAACTATTTTAACAGGCCCATATCAAGCATTGAAATAGAAACAGCAATAAGAGATCTCCCAGCTAAGAAAATTCCAGGAACAGATGGTTTTACAGCAGAATTCTACTGCCTTCAAAGCAGAGCTCACACCAATACTCCTCCAACTCTTCAATGAAATTGAAAGAGAAAGTTCACTACCGAACACATTCTATGAAGCCATCATAACCCTCATCCCAAAACCAGGCAGGGACTCATCAAAGAAAGAGAACTATAGACCCATTACATTGATGAATATTGATGCAATACTTCTCAACAAAATTTTGGCCAATCGACTTCAACAATTCACCCAAAAAATCATAGAACACGATCAAGCAGGATTCATGTCAAGGATGCAAACTTGGTTCAATATACGCAAATCAAATAATATTATTCATCACATCAACAGGAGCAAGTATAAGAACCACATGGTTATCTCAATAGATGCAGAAAAAGCATTCGACAAGATGCAACACCCCTTTATGATGAAGGGTTTGGAAAAATTAGGAATCCATGGAACGTTCCTCAATACAATAAAGGCTGTATATGACAAACCTACAGCCAGCATTATACTTAATGATGAAAAACTAAAGCCATTTCCTTTAACTCAGAAACAAGACAAGGATGTCCACTCTCTCCACTTCTCTTCAATCTAGTATTAGAATGCCTAGCTACAGCAATAAGACAAGATGCAGACATAAAGGGGATCCAAATAAGGAAATAGAAGTAAAACTCTCCCTCTTTGCAGATGACATGCTCTTGTATTTAAAGAATCCCAGAAACTCCACTCCCAAATTACTGAAGCTGATTCAAAACTTTGGCAAAGTAGGAGGGTATAAAATTAACCCCCAAAAATCAATGGCTTTTCTGTATGCCAACAATGAGAAAAGTTTTGGTGAAATTAGAAAATCAACTCCATTTGTAATAGCCCCACAAAAAATAAAATACCTAGGAATTAACTTACCCAGAGAAGTGAAGGACTTCTATGATGAAAATTTTAAAATCTTGAAAAAGGAAATCAAAAGAGAAAATGGCAAAACCTCCCATGCTCCTGGATTGGAAAGAGTAACATCGTGAAAATGGCAATACTTCCCAAGGCTATCTACAAATTCAATGCGATACTTATCAAAACTCCAACCCCATTCTTCAAGGAAATTGAAGAGGCAACCCAAAAATTCGTATGGAACAATAAAAGACCATGAATAGCAAAAACGCTCCTCAACGGAAAGAACACTGCTGGAGGAATATCAATACCAAATTTGAAACTCTATTATAAAGCCATAATAATCAAAACAGCTTGGTACCAGCACAAGAACAGACCTCAGGAACAATGGAATAGAATTGAAAACCCAGAAATGAACCTAAAGACCTGTAGCCATCTAATCTTCGATAAGGGAGCTAAAATAATAGAATGGAAGAAAGACAACCTCTTCAGTAAATGGTGCTGGCAAAATTGGTTAACTACCTGTAGAAAACTAAAGCTAGAACCTTATATATCACCCTGCACCAGAATCAACTCCATATGGATCAAAGACCTCAGAGTCAAAGCATACACTCTGAAAACATTACAGGATGGAATAGGAGAAACCCTAGGTCTTCTTGGAGCAGGCCGAAATTTTCTTAATAGAGACCCGAAACACAACAAATCAAAGAAAGGTTGGACAAATGGGATTCCATGAAGTTGCAGAGCTTCTGCACGGCAAAGGACATAGCTAGCAAGATCAATAGAAAGCCCACGGATTGGGAGAAGATCTTCACTAGCCAAACAATGGACAAAGGTCTCATATCTAAAATACACTCAAAACCCAAAAAATTAAATCCCCCAACAACAAATCCTCAAAGAACAACTGCCCAATAAATAAGTGGGCTAAAGACTTAAAGAGAAACTTCTCTGAAGAAGAAAGAAGGATGGCTAATAGAAACATGAAGAAATGCTAATCTTCCCTAGCCATAAAAGAAATGGTAATCAAAACAACATTGAGATACCACCTCTCTCCAGTTAGAATGGCAAAAATCAAGAACTCTAACAACAGATGCTGGAGGGGATGTGGACAGAAGGGAACCTTACTGTATTGTTGGTGGGAGTGTAAACTTGTTCAACCACTTTGGAAAGCAGTATGGAAGTTTCTCAAAAGACTTCACTTAGAGCTCCCCTAAGACCCAGCAATCCCACTTTTGGGCATTTACCCAAATGTTTACAAACAAGACCACACTAAAGCTACCTGCATAACTATGTTTATTGCAGCATTATTTACCAAAGCTAAGATATGGAACCAACCCAGAAGCCCCTCAGTAGGTGAATGGATCAAGAAAATGTGGTATATATATACACAATGGAATTCTATGACTCCATCAGAAAGAATGACATTGTCCCATTTGTTAGGAAATGGAAAGGCTTGGAAAAATTGTATTAAGTGAAGTAAGTCAAGCCCAAAGAAACATAGGTCCCATGATTTCCCTTATTTGCAATATCTAGTATATGTATGAGTCAAGCAGAAAAGGTCAGATAATATGATGTTAGGAAAATGAACCCTTAGATATGTATTTAAATGTTTTTTTTCTTTTACTCATTTGTTTCTAACGCATTTATAAGATTATTTCCTTGTTGCTGTTTATTTCCCTCCCCCACAGTATAACCTCTGCTTTCCCTATATTTTATGTCGGTAAAACTTGTGGAGGAGAAGAGGGAAATCAAGTCGTTTAAGGATACAGGTGGACCGGTTGCAACACTGAAAAGTACAAGTTGTCATGTCGAAAACGAACTTTACAACTTTGATGTGGTGGGGGGTGGGGGGAGGATTGGGTTGGGGGACTGGGAGAGGCTGGGAAAGGATGTGAAGGGTAAACAAAGGAGGAGGCTGCAATGCTTGATTAGAAATGTGCTCATTATCTTGCCCATGTACAGTATGTTCATAATAAAAATAAAAAAATGAAAAAAAGAAACAAACAATATTAAACCTGCCAAAATAAACCATCATGAACAACACACAACTAGTGTTTGTTCCTCATACCTTTCATCTGAACTATAGCTTGGATTATATATGTGAACCAGGGGCATTAAGCAGTTCATCATTTTACAAATGAGTATTTGAGTGTCTGCTTTGACTCCCAAGGTTTTGATCCATTTGGAGTTGATTTTGGTGCAGGGTGATAGATAAGGATGGAGCTTTAGTATTCTATAAGTAGTTAACCAATTTTGCCAGCACCATTTACTGAAGAGGCTGTCTTTCTTCCATTCTTTTTTTAGCTCCCTTATCAAAGATGAGATGACTATACATCTGTAGGTTCATTTCTGGGATTTCAATTCTATTCCAATGGTCCTGAAGTCTGTTCTGTTGCCAGTACCAAGCTGTTTGGATTACTATGGCTTTGTAGTTGAGTTTGAAATTTGGTATTGATATTCCTCCAGCACTATATTGTCTGTTAAGGATCGTTTGGCTATTTGGGCTCTTTTATTATTCCATATGAATTTTTGGATTGCTTCCTTTATTTCCTTGAAGAATGAAGTTGGAATATTGAGAGGTATCACATTTGTAGGGAGCCTTGGGTAGTATTGCCATTTTAACGATATTAATCCTTCTAATCCAGGAGCAAGGGAGGTTTTTCCACTTTCTAAGTTCTGTTTTATTGTCTTTTTCAGGTCTTTAAATGTTTTCATCATAGAGGTCCTGCACTTCTTGGTTAAGTTAATTCCTAGGGATTTTATTTTTTGTGGGGCTATGATGAATGGAGTTGCTTTCCTAATTTAAGCCATGCTTTTCTCATTGTTGGAATACAGAAAAGACATTTTTTGAGGGTTAATTTCATACCCTGCTACTTTGCCAAAGTTTTGAATCAGCTGAAGTAATTTGGGAGTGGAGCCCGTGAATAGGAGAAACCCTAGATCTCCTTGGCACAGGACAAAATTTTCTTAATAGAGACCCAGAAACACAAATAATCAAAGAAAGGTTGGGGAAATGGGATTGCATGAAATTGCAGAGCTTCTTCATGGCAAATGATATAGCTAGGAAGATCAGTAGAAAGCCCACAGACTGGGAGAAAATGTTCCCTAGCCATACAATGGACAAAGGTCTCATATCTAAAATATACCTGGAATTCAAAAAATTAAATCGCCCAACCACAAATCCTCAAAGAAACAACTGCCCAATAAATAAGTCGTCTAAGACTTAAAGAGAAACTTCTTTGAAGAGGAAATAAGGATAGCCAATAGACACATGAAGAAATGCTCAACTTCCCTAACCATAACATAAATGTAAATCAAAACAACATTGAGAGACCACCTCACCCCAGTTAGAATGTCTAGAATCAAGAACTCTAATAACAGATGCTGGAGGGGATGTGGACAGAAAGGAACCTTACTGCATTGTTGGTGGGAGTGTAAACTTGTTCAACCACTTTGGAAAGCAGTATGGAGGTTCCTCAAAAGACTCCACATGAAGCTCCCCTATGACCCAGTAATCCAACTTTTGGACATTTACCCAAATGATCACAAACAGGACCATAAGAAACTACCAGCATAGCTATGTTTATTGCAGCATTATTTACCATAGCAATGATATATCCAATCCAGATGTCACTCAGTAGATGAATGGATCAAGAAAATTTGGTCTATATACACAATAGAATTCTATGCTTCCATCAGAATGAATGACATTACACTTTTTGCAAGGAAATTGAATAGCGTGGAAAAAATTATATTAAGTGACATAAGCCAGGCCCAAAGAAACAGAGGTCCCATGTTTACCCATATTTGCAATAACTAGTATATGTCTGAGACAAGCAGAAAAGTTCAGATAAGTGGATGTTAAGTGAAATGAACCACAAGAGAAGGATCCAAATGATTTTTCTTTCTTGTGATTGATTCTCACATATTTATAAGATGATTTCTTTGTTGCTTTGTATGTCCCTCCCCTACGATATAACCCTGCTTTCACTGTATTTGATTTTGGTATAATTTGTGGAGAGGAATGGAAACAACAAATGGTTTAAATAGGAATACAGGTGGACCCGTTGCATCAATGAGATATACAAGACGTTGTTGAAAAACAAACTTTACAACTTTGGCCGGGGGGAGGGGATGGGGAGTGCGGTGTGTGGTGGTGGGGAGGTGTGTGGGGGGGAGATAAGAAGGGATCAGAAGGGGAAACAAAGGATGGGGCAACAATGCTTGAGAAGAAATGCACTCATTACATTGCCCAAGTAATTGTAACCCCTCTGTATTGTATTTTCACAATTAAAAAAAGACTTTTTGAAGACAGGTGTCAATGGCTCATGCCTGTAATCCCAGCTTCTCATGAGGCTGAGATCTGAGGATTGCAGTTCTAAGCCAGCCCAGGAAGAAAAGTCCCCATAAGACTCTTTTCCAATTAACATCTCAAAAGCCAGAAGTGGCTCCGTGCCTCAATTCGTAGAGTGCTAACTAACTTGAGCACAGAGTCTCAGGGAGAGTGCCCAGGCCCTGAGTTCAAGCTGCACAATTGACAAAAAATAAACATTTCAAAGTCTGAATTACTTGTGAATTAAAATGTCAGCATTGGTATAGAATTCTATAATCTTCTACAGATTTCATTATATTTGTGGTTAGAAAAAGTAGCACTTGAATAAAGGACTTTTTTTTCATAAATTAGGACAGATTGTTCTCTAACTAGAGGAAATTGCTGGACTCATACATAATATTTTGGTTGGTTTTTGTTTTGTTTTTAGGACAGGATGAGAAACCTTATTTCTGCCAATGGCCATTTGGATATGTATAACATCATTCACAGGCCATGCAGAATTAACAGTAAAGACAGGACACAGTCAACTGGCAATAAATTTATTTGTCTTTATGCCATGTTCCAAATGATTTGTTTAGCTTATATTTCCCCATGGCCTATAGTTTCCTATTCCTGATTTCCTCAAAATACAAGCATGTTCCACCAATTCAGATTTGAGCCAGGCAATATGTAGTATTAGTGCCAAGAGTCGAAGAAAATTGTAATACAACCAGGGAAGCATGAAACCAACACTTTAGTAGCTGGACACTGAGGACTCAGGCCTATAATCCTTGCTACTCAGGAGGCTGATGATCACAGTTCAAAGCCAGCTGGAGTGAGAAAATCTGTGAGACCTTTTTCTCCAATTAACATCCAAACAGCCATAAAGGGAGCTGAGGCTTGAGAGGTAGAGTAACCTTGATTACAAAAACTCAGGGGTAGCACCCAATCCTGAGTTCAGCTGAAAGTCAAGCACAAAAACAAAACAAGCAACAACAACAAAAAAACCAGGAGAAAGCTCAGGAAGGGTGGCATTGTCTACAAGACTAATGTACACATTACATGAATTGTGAAATGGTAACATCGCTGTACACACCTTAGTAACAATTACATTTAAAAAATAATCTGAGAAATCCCGAAGCCATGGAGCCTAATGATGCGCATCTACTTTCTAGAATTTCAAAGTCCCATTCTCTGACCTGGTAGCACACAGGTTGTAGCCCAGGGTGATGAGAAAATATGAAACCAGAGATCCTTTCAGATTGTCCTACCAACTCTTTTATTACTTTAAGCAAAAAAACAAAACAAAGCAAAGTAAACAAAATAGACTTTATGGTTAATTAAGCTGCAATTAAATATTCCAGGCCAAATTATATTGTTAAATGATGAGTTAGTACATATGTTTTGTAGATACTGAACTCACATGTGTCACAAAAATATCCATGAATTCATAACTAGAAACTTTGAAGTGTAAAGTATATTAATTAGGTGAGTTTCATTAGGTAGCCAATGAAGAGAACACCGCACTGTATTCAGTCAGGTAAAATCGTTTATTTACTGAACTGCTGCCCATGCCATATATGGTGGAAAGGCATGTACAAAAAAATAGAGCGACCCAACCTTGAGCCAGGATTCATCTAGGCGAAGGACCGAATGAGGTGTGGCCAGGTGGGGGAAAAGTCTGGCCACACTGGATCTAGATGTGACTTCAAGGCCTGGGACTCTCCTCTGGTCAGATGGAAAGTGTGACCAGAGGCTGACCAGGTTGTGACTTAGCAGGAGGGGGAAGTGGCTGCCTCCAGGTGTGCCAGATACCTAGATAATACATGAAGGGTGGAACCTAAGCCAAGAAGTGGGGAGGTGTCTGCATAGAGTCTGCATGGCCTGGAGCAAACCTAATACCAAATACAGGTAGTACCTCTGCCATGTGACTCTTGACTCCAAACAGTTCATTCTCAATTATTTTCTTTCTTTCTCTCCTTCTTTCTCTCTCTCTCTCCTTCTTTCTCTCTCTCTCCTTCTTTCTCTCTCTCTCTTTCTTTCTCTCTTTCTTTCTTTCTTTGTATCTTTCTGTCTTCCTTCCTTCCTTTTTTCCTTCCTTCCTTCCTTTCCTCCTTCTCTGTCTCTGTCTCTGTCTCTCTGTCTCTCTGTCTCTCTGTCTCTCTCTCTCTCTCTCTCTCTCTCTCTCTCTCTTTCTCCTCTCACTCATCCTCCCTCTCTCCCCTACTGAACACTTTCTGAGTTGAACTCACAGGCTTGGAAGAGCAGCTCAATTGACGAATGTGAAATTTAATTTAATGTTACCTTACACCTCAACAGCATGGCATCTCATGCCATTTGGAGGAGGAAAGCAAGCACGCTCACTGCATTTTCTGAGGTCCATCCTGGGAAGGTGTGGAAGATTCCATCCTCCTCTTGGGGAAATCTCAGCCCAGTTTCTGCATCAGGAGAGGTGACTGCCTCCAAGTGTGCCAGTTACCAAGTGACGCAGATACTAGTCAGAGACTTAGCCTCGTGTGGTGCTGAGATTAATGGCATGATTCAACATGATCCACTAGATTGTTAGGATTGGGACTTCCTAAATTTTTGGTTAGGCTTTGTTCAAATTGTGATCTATTTATTTCTGATTGCTAACCATGATTAAACATGTGAGCCAGCACATCAAACCATTTAAAGTCCTTTATCACACATGGAAGACATGAAGTTTCTTTTCCCAAGTGACATACAAGTTGACAGACAGCAAAAGTAAATCCTTAATTCTGGTCTAGATGTGTTTTTAATGTGAAACAAAATTACTTAGCAAAATATCTGACTACTGTGATTATACTTTCAAATTTACCCTATATTTCAATATCAAATCACCTATATTAGCCAATGATTAACTCAAATTACCTGTAATCATTTATTTCTGTCATATCTTCTAAAGGTAGGCAGAACAAGAAAGACTAGACTTGTTAGGGGCGGGGTTTCTTGTGGAGTAGGTGGGACTTTAGGATGGAGGCTGGAAGGTGGACAGGTTTTCAGTGGAAGAACGTGGCGTCACTGTGGAGGAGGCTGTTTGGGGCAGAGCTTGGAGGAAGAAGATCAAGGTTACAAAGGAGGAGGTTACTTAGAGGAGGGGTTCTGGTGGAACATTGTGAGCCCTAGTGGGTATGTAGGGTGGTGATTCACATAAGGCAGGGAAGAGAAAGGAGCCTGACAGAAGTTGGGGTTTCTGATGCAGTAATGTGGAACTATTAGGGAGAGGCTTTTTGGGGTCTGGTTTTGAGAGGATAAGGCGATGCTAGAAAAACGTGGGCTAGAAAGTGACGGGGTTCCTCGTGGAGAATGGCAGGCCTTTGGAAAGTGTGTTAGGGTGGAGGTGGGGTTTCTGGCAGAGCAGGATGTAGTTGCAATATATGGAGGAGTTTTTCAGAACCAGGGCTTTGTGACAGCAGGGATAGGATACAGTGGACTAGACTGGTTAGGACGGGGTTTCTGGTGTAGCCAGTCACCACTTCGAAAAGAGGAGTAAGTTTGGGTGGGGAATTAAGTGTTGCAAGGCAGGACAAGGACTTTGGACAGGGTTTCCAGTAGTGCAACGCAACCTTCACCAAGGGACTATTGAGGGACAGTGATTTACAGTTGAGCCTGTGAGGCTTCCAGAGGGAAGCCAACTGGTGCAGTGGTTTCCAGTGGAGCAATGTGGGTGTTGAGAGATGGGATAGTGTGGTGGGGGTTTTCTAGTGGGGTTTTTCTGGAGCAGGGCAGGGCTTGGATCCATGGGCCTATTGGAGGAAGGGCTATGAAAAGGAGTGGAAGGTCTACAAAGGTGTAGGATATTATGGGCAGGATATCTGGTGTAGTACCATGTGTATCTGAGGGAGGACCCAGTCGAGGGAGGTTTATCTGGGGAGCAATGCAGGGCATTGAAAAGGTAGATATGGGAGGTGGAGAGGCTTGTGGTGAAGCAAGGCTGGCATTCCAGGCAGGAGATGGGCTGTGTGACAAGCTTCTGACCAACCAAGGTGGGGCTTCAAGGGCAGTTATAGGGAAGTGGACGTGTTTGGTATAGCATGATGGGCTTTGTGGGAAAGATTATGTTTAGGGCTAGATTTAAGAGGTTAGGCCACTTAAAAGTAGACTAGTTATGGGCGGAGTTTCTGAGGAAACAAGGTAGGGCTTGAGGAAGAAGTCTGCTTGGGGGTGGGGAATGAAAGGAAAGGGAGGAGCTTGGAGGTACTACGATATGGGAGCAATGGGAATGTGAGGGACTAGCGTAGTTAGGGATGAGTTATATGGTGGATGAAGTGAGAATTAGAGGGAAGAGCCAATGTAGGTGTGGTTGTTGGTGCAGCAAAGAGGGACATAGAAGGAGGCGATATAGATGTGGCCTGGTTTCTGGTGGTGCAGAGCAGGGATTCCAGGAAGGGGTGGAGTAGAGGAATGCTTTCCCTGTAGCAGAGGAGGACTTTCAGGAAGGTCGCAGTCAGGACTTTGAAAGTTTATAGCAGGACTACCAGGGGGTAGGTTACTTAAGGTTGTGCTTTTTAAGGAGGAGAAATGTGTTTCCAGTGGATTCAGTCAAGTTTTATAGGAAGTAGGGATATGAAAGTGGCAAGACTTATCGAAGAGTGGAGCTACATAAAGTAAACCGTTACTGTTAATAGAACACAATTTTCTGTAAGTTTTGAATTATATTACTTTTATGTATGCGAGAGATACTGGAGAAAGTAACCAAGTAATAATTCCTTCCTAGTGAAATTTTTCTTTATTCCAATTGAGTGAAAATAAAACCACAGGTCACATTAGGCTGAGAGACACAAAGTGGACTAAGACACATAAAGCATTGGAATTGATTCCCTAGCACAACCTTTAAGGACCACAAATAAAATTTTAAAATGTCTCACTTAGTCACAATGGACACTCTATTGTCTTAAAATTGTGAATGAATAGAACCTTTTCTCTGACCACTTTAGAAATCATAAAAATAAGTGGCAATGTTTTAACTTTATATAACATTGGAAAGTATACTAAAAATAATTAGGAAAATCTAAAATTGTACACAGAATGTTTGTTCTCCAGCAACAATTTTAATCTAAAAGAATTTAAAACCAGAAAATTGCCAAATAGTGAGTTTGCAGCATTGTTTCTTTTTAGTTCTCAAAATGGTGACTTAAGCAATGTGTCTTTATCATTGGATGCATCGATGTTAAAACATATCTAAGAATGTGAAGCACTACTATACAAACCCTGAAGAAATTCAGAAGGATCTGTGAAATGATGTTGCAATAAAATTGATGACTAATCACAGTAGGAATTGATCTTCACTAGGCCCAAAAATATTTTCCAGAAAAGGCTACATTGAAAAAAAAAAACAATGAAAAGAAAGCAGGGAGGCAGACTTTGAAGTAAACATTATCCAATGAACAACATCTATTGAGCCATGATTGCAATCTTCTTTTACCTAAGTTACAGTTACTGACCCATGTTCTTCCCTAATGCCAAATACCAATACCATGACAATGCAGTAATCATTTTCAAGGCATTAGACTTTACAGAAAGAATTCAATGAATGTATTGCTAGAAAATAAAGATAGATGTCTGAGATAAAGATTGAAGAAAATATCCCGAATTTCTGTCCCTTCGAGGTGAAGAGGGGTACAAGCCAAAGCACAAGGAGAACGGATGGAAGTACAGTAGTGCACACCAGTAGTTCCCAAGGTGCAATGTTGAATGTAACAGGGGAGAAAATCAACATGACCATCAAAGGACTTAGCACTTGAGAGTAGAGGGAATTACATGAAAATACATGGAGAATTACAAAGGATGCCCTTGCATATTTGTCAGAAGTGTGCATGGCATAGAATTCTAAAATATGTGGAGATATTATAAGAAACTACTTGTACTCAAATGGTGTGATGATCAGTAATAAACATGATTACAGGACATTGAATAATCATAAAGGTCTTGCTTCAGTAGTAGATAAATTGTGTTTTGAAACACCTAACACACTATAAAACCAAGAGAAGAAGTTTCAAATTATATATAAGTGACTTGACTGCAACAAGAGAGTTCAAAAAATAAAATCACATAATGTGGATGCAAAAGGTTAACATTATAAAGGTAATCTTTAAACAATTCATATTTTATGTGACTAGTACTGATTATAAATTATTTTTTTCCTTACATATTTTGGATTCACAAAACAACAAACAACAACACAAAACAAAACAAATGACCCTTGACAATAAAGCTGGATGCCAGTATCTCTATCTCACTAGGCTGAGATTGGAAGCTCATGGTTCACACACATGGCTGGAGTAGCAATCCATGAGACATTTATGTTCAATTGTTCAATCAAAGACAGAATGAAACATTGGTTCAAATAGTACAGACTCAGTCAGTCATGAGTGAAAAAAAAAACTAGCAAGAATTTGAGGCTCCAAGGCAAGTTTCATTACTGCACACACATGCGCGCGCACACACACACACACACACACAAACCCACACACACAAATGGAATCAGAGACGAAGAGGGAGAGAAAAAAGGGATTGTTAATAGTTTAAAAAGTGAACCTTTCTGATGGAGGCATAGAATTCCATTGTGTATATATACCACATTTTCTTGATCCATTCATCTACTGAGGGACATCATGGTTGGTTCCATATCTTAGCTCTGGTAAATAATGCTGCAATAAACATAGTCGTGCTGGTAGCTTTATTGCGGCCTTGTTTGTGATCATTTGGGTAAATGCCCAAAAGTGGGATTGCTGGGTCATAGGGGAGCTCTATGTGGAGTTTTTGAACCTCCATACTGCTTTCCAAAATGGTTGAACAAATTTACATTCCCACCAACAATGCAGTAAAGTTCCATTCTGTCCACATCCCCTCCAGCATCTGTTGTTGTTAGAGTTCTTGATTATAGCCATTTGATACAGGTGGATCCATTGCAACAATGAGATGTATAAGTCGTTATGTGGAAAAACAAACATTACCACTTGGGGGGAGGAGGAGGACATGGTAGGGGACGGGGGACTGATGCGAAGGGATGGGAAGGGGAAACCAAGAGGGAGGTTACAATGCTTGATAAGAAATGTAATCATTATCTTGCCCATGTAATTTTAACCCCTCAATACAGTATTTTCACAATGAAAAAAATAAAAGTTAACCTATCTGCCAGGACTATCCTAAGCATACATTAATTAATGAAAATGAGGGAAACCATGGATCCTATGTTACTTTGAGTCTGGCTTCCTTCACATAATATGATTTTTCCAAGTCTTTCCATTTTGTTAAGAAAGAGGCTCTGTCATTCTTTCTGATAGAAGCATAAAATTCCATTGTGTATATATACCACATTTTCTGGATCCACTCATCTATTGAGGGGCATCTGGATTGGCTCCATATTTTAGCTATGATAATAATGCTGCAAAAACATAGTTGTGCTGGTAGTTTTAGTGTATGTGTATGACAAAGATATGACAATAATTATATATCTAAAGGTGGAGGCATGAATAAATTAAAAACAGGAATGAGAAAAGGATGTCCACTCTCTCTACTACTCTTCAATATAGTAGTGTACTTTCTAGCAAGAGCAATAGGCAAGAGAAAACCATAAAGGGGATGCAAATAGGGAAGAAGTAAAACTATCCCTTTTCACAAATGAAATGATCCTGTATATAAAGGACCCTATAGCTTCCTTCCTCAAGTTAGTAAAGGTGATGCTAACTTTCAGCAATGTAGGAGGGTATAAAAACCACAAGAATCAGTAGATTTTCTGTGTTACCAACAATGGGACTGATAGATTAAACCATAATATTCTGCAATTGTGGCCAGCCTGGAGCACATTTTCCCAAGAATATTCTGTAGTGTAAAAGAGGAACAACTATCAAAATAAAGGTGAAAATACTTGTCTGCTACAGACTGATTCATGTTGCTTATATCGGTTGTTGTTTTCATTACTTCAAACACATGGGTAATTTATATTGGGATTACAAAAATTGCAAAGGATTAATGGAATCAACATTCAGTTTACTTTCATATATCCAATATAATACACTTAACCCCTTACGGAAAATTAAGTCCAACTGTATAAACAATGTCAGGAATATAAAATAAGCCTCAGTAAGTATTATCTGGCACAAATACACCATCATCTACTCAGAAATTCAGTCTCTCTATAAATATTTATTTGGTACAAAATAATAAAAATTTAATTAATGAATATGACTTTTAAGTGTCATCTGAAATACTCCTCGTGTATATAATTTATATAATTGTATAGATGTCACCTAGACAGGAATTTAACATGCGTGTAGAAATCAAATTTCCACAATTTAAGCTAGATGAGAGGAGTCATACCTTCGTGTACTGTGTGGTGTGAATTTTACCACAAGGCTGCACCCTTCAACCTAATACCAAATTCATGTGCAATAATTTCCTATTTGATGTTGAGTGCTAAGTGTAGAATACAATTTGAATTACCACATCAATTTACATCAATGAAACAATAATGACGTATTGTTTAAATTTTAATGCTTCTCAATTTTACAATTCCTGAAATATATCATTAAAATTAGTTTCACATTTTTCTTTTCTATAGCTACTAAAATTATACATTAAACATTCAATATTAAGAAATCAATAATAAGTAACCTATTATTATAATGATATACTATTAAACTGTGATTTGAAGTATATTTCTAACAAATTGTGATATAAAAAACATTTAATAGAATTATGGGTAATATTTTTTAAACTCACCAGCTTGTTATTTGTTTCCTAGTTGTGTCATTTGTTATTGTTCCAAGTCATCTCTCCATGTTCATTGTTTTTTTATATATTTTGGGGGGGGGGGCGTCTGGCCGTGGGGCCTGAACTCTGGGCCTGGGCGCTTTCCCTCAGCTCTTCAGCTCAAGGCTAGCGCTCTACCACTTGAGCCACAACACCACTTCCACCTTTTTTCTTTTTGTTTATGTGGTGCTGAGGAATTGAACCCAGGGTCTCAGGCATGCAAGGCAAGTGCTCTACTACTGAGCCACCTTCTCAGCCCTCCACCTTAATTGTTTAGTTTTCTATTGTTTAGATTTTATCTCTATTGGTTTGCTGATTGTGCATTTTCCCCTTTTTAGTGACTGACATGAGGATGAAAATCTGTATGATAGCTTATTACTTCCTATGTTACTGTAAAATTCCTGTTGTCTACAGCTGTTCTACTCTTAATTGTATAATACAGTATTTCCCCCACTTCCATCTCCTGTATTTCTGCTCTCATGTATGTTATTTTATTATTTAAATTTTATTGTCAAGATAATGTACAAAGGGGTTATAGTTACATAAGTAAGGTAATGAATTCCTTTTTTTCTAACTTGTTACCCCTTCCTTCATTTTTCTCCCTCTTCCCTCCCCAACCCCCCAAGAGTATTTCCAATATATTGTCTTGTGATTATCACTTTTGCATAGGTTTCCCCTTTGTCCTTTGTCTCTCCATTTTTTTCACTTTCCCTTCCCTAGTTGAGACCAACATATTTACAAAACCCAGGGTATCAAAATCAAATATAGTGATAAGTCGGGAAAACACAAAAGGTTAAAAAGAAATCACATAGTATATTAAGAACAACAACAACAAATAACATGTCTTGGAGTTCATTTCGCTTGGAATCACCTTATATGGTCATATGTACTTAACAATTGAGCTATTCTGCTCATCTACTAAGATTATCCTTGATGTACACAATAATCCTCCCCTATTACCCAGTAATCCCACTTCTGGGTATTTATCACAGTGACCACAAACAAGGCACAATTATGTTTATCACAGTATTAGTTACCATAGCTAAGATATGGAATCAACCCAGATGCACCTCAGTAGATGAATTGATCACGAAAATGTAACACACACACACACACACGCACACACACACACACACACACACACACATACACACCTATATACACATGGAATACTATGCTTCCATCAGAAAGAATAATACCACCTCTTTGTCAGGAAATGGAAGATATTGGAAAAAATCACATTAACTGAAGGAAGCCAGACTTAAAGAAACATATGTCCAATGGGTTCCCTTATTTGTAATAATTAGTTTATATCAAAGATAATCTCATGTATTTTAATTTGACATTTTGTTCTATGTTGAGCATACAACATTATTGCTATCTTATTTGTTATTATTTCTACAAACCGGCAGGTATATTTAAAGAATTATGTTAATCTCATCCATTACTGAAGGAGAACAACTAAAAGAGCAACCCCTACAAGGAAGAACAACTCCTACTTAATTAGCTTCATTCCTATGTAAAGCCAGTGTTGTCCGCTGCATCCTCATATTGTACATTACAACTCTACACTTGGTCATCCTGTATATCTACTATCATCTATATTGTGACATAAATGCCCCAGAAATTCCAGTTTGCTTTACTTTTTGAACAATTTCTCTGTTGTTTTAGGTTGGTGTGTGTGTGTGTGTGTGTGTGTGTGTGTGTGTGTGTGTGTGTGTGTGTGTGTGTGTTTGTTTGGACAAAGATCAGAAGACAACATTTTTCTTTATTTAGAATACATCTTTCAGGTCATTTAAGTTGTGGCTAACGGGAGAAGTCTCTTGCTAGTTTAGGGATGAAACAAAAATATATTTGTGCATGCACCACAGTTGCTTTATTAGTCTGTAGTTGAACACATAACTTTGATTTATATCTTGCTTGTTGTGGATAATGTGAATAACAATGAACTATAGATGTATTTACTAGTTACCCAGAGAGAAATAATCATATGATTGGTGGGTCAGATGATATTTCAACTCTGTATTTCTTTAGAAAACTCCATACTACTTTCTAGAATGAGAATAATAACCGGTATTTTAACCACGAGTGTAGAAAATTTCCTTTTCTCCACACTATCACCAACATAATTACGTTTTGAGTTTTTTGAAAAGGCAGGTTTTTATTATGTGCAGTACCCAAACTGGCCTTAGGCTCAAATCCTCTTACTCCAACCTTCCAAATGCTTGGAATTACAAGCCTTTACCACCACACCAAGTTCCTTTGATTTTTTTGATGAGTTATAATAGTTATGAAGTAGTATCATAATAATTTTGAATTGCATTTCTCTAATGACTTCTGTTCACAAAGCATTAATCCAGCATAGAAGTGGTATTAAACACAACTTTGTAAACCCACTGGTGATTTTCAGGGCATTTTGCAAAATATGGCTATTCAGAACTTTTGTCGATTTTTAATCAAGTTCCTTGTTAATCTCATCTTTAATCTCTATATACAAAATCAATAATTAATTCAATATAGTAGAAAGGAAAACAATTGAGCAACTCCTCACAATTTTCAATTTTCAATAACATGATATTGCTTAAATCATTTTCTGTTTACACTTGAGACTATATAACTCAATTTATTTAGACCTTTTACAAGGCTCTCTGTATTTTATTTATTTTATGCTGATTGCTCTTTCCAAATCCTGCATGTCTAATTCTCCTTGGTTTCTTGCAGTCTCATGTAGTTCAGGTTTCAAACTGAAGAATAAATTGAAGGAAGCAACCCAAAAATAGAGTTCCTCTCATCTGATGATGCCTCTACAAGAATGAGGAAAGAGTTCATCCTGCTAAGGACCTTTGTATGATAGGATATCAAAAGGAGAATTCATTCTTCTATGTCTTCCCTGCCTTTGCAATTTACCTTAAATGATGTAAAACTCAATATACTGCTCAGTTACTTTTACGTTTTATGAGTTTTGCACATTATCATATGGACTTCACCCCAGTCTACAGCATTCCTTCATTATTCTGTCACTGATAGTTTTACACTATCAAGACATAAGATAACCAGTTTGATTTACAGCATGAGAAGTTATCCAGCTGGTTTCCTTGGAAGCACAGCATAGTCAATAAATAACATTACTTCTGGTTGCTCACTACATGTAATGATTCCTGTGATATATATCACATTCTGTTTAATATTAAAAAAAAACTACTGGGTAAACTGAAAGCTCATTCATAGAAGTTTATGTTAAGTATTTCACAAGTTTTATGTCTCTTAGGTCTTAAAAAATTTGCTGTAATGCTAATGTTATTACCATTTTAGTGTTGAGAAAAATTGTAATTCAAGGCACTAAGTGCATTGCCCAAAGACATATGGTGAGGAAGGAAATGAGTCAAAGTTTCCAAAAGCCTTTCAGCAATACAAAAATGTAGGTAAAATCTCTCCATTCTCTTATACTCTCAATTCAATATTCATATTGTCCAATAAATAATAGCATAAAAAATATTGCCCACGGTAATTGTTTTCTATCACATTTTGTCTTCAACACAGACTGAGTTGGTGACTTTTGGTTATCATGCACAGTGCTGAGATTATAAATTGAGGTCCAAAGAGAGCCAAATTTTTCTGTCCCAAAGTTCCAGTATCCTTTTTAAAAAGTACTAAAACTTTTAAATACCATCACTTACTGTCTTTTAAGTATCCCAAAACGTAAACAATTCACATATAGTCACTCCAAAATGCTTTAAAAGTAGGAAATAATAAAACAGGCCCTCCTGAACTAAAGTTTCTTCTACATTTAAAATTATTCCTAAAGCCTTGTACTGGTTTGTCATACCTGTAATCTTGTCTACCCGGCATATCTACAAAGGAGCATGGGATCTGTGGATAGGAGTTGGAAGCCAATTAAGGCAAAAAAAAATCAAAATATTATTTTTCAAAAATTTAAATGAACTAGCAAAGGTCCAGGAATGGAGATGTAGCTCATATAATAGCTCACAAAGCTAGAGAGGAAAGGCCTTGCAAATCCTTGAAGCTCTGAGTTCAAACTCTGGGCATGCCAAGATGCATGCATGCACACACATGCACACGCACACACCCGCACACACACACACACACACACATACACTTATTCAAAATATCTTCAGGTCAGTATTTTGCATTAATTTCTTGTTTAATGATATTATATGGTTAAAATAATGGAAATAAACTCTTCCATCATTTTTAAACGTTTTTTATTGTAAAAATACTGTACAGAGGGGTTACAGTTACATGAGCAAAGTAATGAGTATATTTCCTATCTAACATTGTTACCTCCCCCTTTGTTTTTCCCCAACTACCTCTCCCTTACACCTCTACAAGTACACACTTCACCCCCCCCCTGCCTAAATTGTAAAGTTAGTATTTCAACATAGTGTCTTGGGTAACTCATTCTTATAATGGGTCAAACAGTATCTCTATTTGAGCATTTTGGTTTTTCCCTTTCCCTCTCCAAATTAGAGAAGTATATATAAAAGATGCAGGTGCATCAACACCAAATACACTGAAAACAGGGGTTATACCGTGTGGGACGACCAAATTAAAAAAAAAATCTCATCGTACATTATAAGTGCATTAGAAACAACAGCAAGAAAGGAAAAACACACACTTGTGTCCCTAGCTTGGGTTCATTTAGTTTAACATCACCTTATCTAGTCATATGCACATAGCTTTTGACCTTTTCTGCTTTTCCCAGTCATATATAACTTATTGCAAATAAGGGATACCATGGGACCTATGTTTCTTTGGACTTGGCCTATTTCAGTTAATATAAATTTTTCCAAGTCTTTCCATTTTCTAACAAATTGGGCAATGTCATTCTTTCTGATGGATGATAGAATTCCATCACACACACACACACACACACACAGACACACACACACACACACACACACACAAACACACACACACAATGTTTTCTTGATCCATTAATCTATTGTGGGGCATCGGGGTTGGTTCCATATCTAAGCTATGGTAAATAATGTTGCAATAAACATAGTTGTGCTGGTAGTTTTAGAATGGCCTTGTTAGTGATCATTTGGGTGAATGCACAAAAGTGGGATTGCTGGGTCATAGAGGAGCTCTATGTGTAACCCTTTGAGGAACATCCATACTGCTTTCCAAGTGCGTGAACAAGTTTACACTCCCACCAAGAATATAGTAGGGTTCCCTTCTGGTCACATGCCCTCCAGCATCTGTTGTTGTGGAACGCTTCACGAATTTGGGTGTCATCCTTGCGCAGGGGCCATGCTAATCTTCTCTGTATTGTTCCAATTTTAGTGTATGTGCTGCCGAATTGAGCACAGAACATTTTTTATATATAAAGTGGAATTGATTTTTTTAAACTAGATAATTCAACAAAAAGCAAGTTCAAAAGAATTGTGAAATTTTAGAACCAGATATTTGTTACATAAGCACACATTTAAGAATAAAGTCAAGATTGATATGACAAAAACAAAATGAGTCCAGATGTTTGTTGTTCAAGAGATGTGTAGGAGAAGGAATTCAATTATTCTATACAGGGCACCTCTCATAGTGAACACTGCAGCAAGTGTTAAGGTGTGTTAAAAGTTTTAATGTTTTAAATATGTTTAATTTTGGGAACCTGCTTATATATGCGAAAATTAAGACTGTCAGGTCATAAAACTTTTCCATAAAGTATTTAAGATTTATGGTAGCTGACATATATTACTAAGTATGTACATTTCAGAGTTTATAGAAAATTTATTAATGAGAAGTTGCAAAGTCTTTGTGTAAAGAAACAGAGCAAAGAGATAAGACTTTAACTACACAATTTCTGTTGAAACTTTAGGGCTTCTTTTCTTTATATGTTAGCAAGGAACAAATGATTATATAAGCCATGTATCAGTGATGAGTGAGACATAAAAAGTTATCTTACAGTGTAAATTTAAAGGGTACTCATAGCTTATAAAATTCTTGTTGAACATCATAATCTTAGCCAGTTTTAAATGTACAGGAATATGAGCAAATTGTAAAATCTAATATGTAGTATACATCAAATATTGGAAATACTGGTATTTGGCTTTTATTTTATTAATCATTAATATTTAATTATTGGTTTTCTTTATTTTTTGCATTGTTTTCTTTTTTGCAATATAATACAATTTTTTTAGGTCGTCATTATGAGGTATTTTGAAAATGTTACTGGGATGACCATTTTTTATAGGTGCATGTGAATTCACAGCGATCAAAATTAAGAAAAAAATATTGATTAAAAATTTTCTCAATTAGAGTCTGAATCAGGAGTGTTGATGAATGTCCACACATAAAATCTTAGCCTTTAGCTGAAGCAGTGGTTTTACAGAGTTGAGGCCACAAAAGTGAGAGACTGTGTTTTGTTTAGTTTTTTGGTTTGGTTTTTGTTGGTTGTGGGGCTTGAACTCTGGGTCCTGGGTGCCGTCCCTCAGCTCAAGTCGAGTGCTACCACTTGAGCCACAGCATCACATCTGTCTTTTTCTCCTTATATGGTGCTGAGGAATCAAACCAAGGGCCTCACGCATGCAAGGCAAGCACTCTAACACTGAGCCACCTTCCAAGAACCGGAGAGACTGTTCTTTTAAAAATCATCTGAACAACATTTACTTTCTGCTTTGGGTTATATAATGAAATACATGAATATCTTTTTATGTTTTTGTGAATTGTCATACTTCTAAATTTATACTAACTTCAGCCACTTCATCCTTTTCAAAGTCATGAAATATCTCTGAGAGTTTGCTTCTGTGAAGACTGTTTTTGTATTTATAATTTCTTCTGAGTAATCTTTAATTTTTATCAAAATTACTTTATATTTTTATATTGATGGATTATCAGACATCAAATACCTTCAAATGTACATGGAGAGTCTAAAGATAGCAGTATGAAGGTTCTCATACAGCTCTTGTTTATCTGTTATGCACTTCCAGTATTATGATATTTCTCTCTCTCTTTCTCTCTCTCTCATTTTCTCTCTTTCTCTTTCATGTTCCATGTCTGCTATTTAGAATTTCTGCTGGTCTACTATTATCCTTCAGGATCCACTGGTTTTGTGGGAACATGATAGGGACCATCAGTTACCCTTGCACTCTTTAAAAGTTATAAGAGTAACGTGATATTATTCTTTGCCATTCTAAATGGCAAAACAACAGATCTAGGAATTCCTTTTCACTTTTATTTCTATTATAATTTTATCTCATAGGCATCCATTTGTGACCTAAAAGTTCTTTTTCTTTTACAAAGAATGTTTTTCTTTTATTATCAGTCAGTAACCAAAACAAAGCTATCCTAGGGAAAGTAGGCTGAAGTTGTTCACAGGGATGAAAAACAAGGTAATGGGGGAAATGAGCACAGATCCTCAGAGCAGTTTATCATGTACACTTTGTGAGAATGGCAATGTGCTGGGAACTCTAGATTAAATCACTGAACAGCTGATATATATACACATATATTTATATATATTTATATTTGCATGTATGTGTGTAT
This sequence comes from Dipodomys spectabilis, assembly GCF_019054845.1. Classification (NCBI taxonomy): domain Eukaryota; kingdom Metazoa; phylum Chordata; class Mammalia; order Rodentia; family Heteromyidae; genus Dipodomys; species Dipodomys spectabilis. Next base: position 1,537,571 of record NW_024871045.1, read on the forward strand.
ATGCCCTTATATATGTACACATGTATGTTACTATACACACAAATATACACATACATATACACATGTATACATGCACACATGGAGAAAGACACATAGATACAGCCAACACAAGTTTCACTAATTGTTGAATATGCCTTAGATGGAATGCTTGGAACCGAATATGTTGAAGATGTCTTTGTCTCTAAGAGTTTTTTTTCCACTCATCTTATCTCCTAAAATTGGTAGTTTTTGCCAGAATCGACTTGCAACATGCCGTATAAGTGATAACAAATCACTCAGAAATCTCAGTAAGTAAAGGTCTTATGGTGTCTCCTTGCTCCCCATGGAATTCTTGCTCTTGTAGACAGTCTCAAAAACCAAAGCAGAAGAATATCCTGGTAAAAAATAAGGTTATAAGGCTTTAAATGACATCCTTCCTTGAGCTTTTTTACAAAAGCTACCATCAATTCCTTGAGAGCTTGTTTGGAGGTTCTAGCAGGGGAGCTCAGCTACCCGTATATCCTTGACCTAAGACCGATCCTCCTCTATTGGGGATGGTCGTCCTCCTCGACCGAGTGCACAGTTTCGGGAGGGACACACATGTAGCGGTGAGGGAGGAAGGGGACACCCACCTAGCCAGCAAGAGCAGCCGAATCAACCCTGGCGATCAATGGGGTGACAGATGTCGCAGCAGATCGCCCTCACATCCAACTACCATCAATTCCTAAGCAGATGAATGAGGCCTCAGAAGACTGGACCTCAGGTCAACACTTAACCAACCCATGTGAAAAGTCTAAAGTTAGAAATGCTGACTGAGGTCTTCCATTTCCTGGCCAAGAAATTAAAAAAAAAGAAAGTTTTTTAATGTATTAAAAATTGAAAATAATTTGTAACCTGTCAATAAATGTGCACAATACAATTATACCAACTGACAAAAGATGATGTGCATTTCACTTATGTGCTTTTGGACTTGGTGAGTGACTATAGGTGTGTCTACACAAGTAGAATAACCATAAATCAAGCCAGCATTTCTTCATTTAAGATACAAGGAAAGGATACAGGTTGACCCACTGTAGCAATGGGATGTACAAGACAATATCAGACGGGCGTAAAGTGGGGAGTTGAGGAGGTGTGCAGGGAAGGGATGGTAGGGGAAAATCAAAGGAGGGGGTAACAATGCTCAATAAAAAACGTACTCATTACCTTACTTATGTAACTGTAACCCCTCTGTATATGATATTTACAAAAAATATATTTAAAAATACGAAGAAAACTTCTTCTATACTTATATGAAGTATTTGTCACCCAATATCAGTAAGGTACTGGTTTTAGGACCATAGGCATATTAAAATTTTGGATGCTCAAAGTATATTATTTACATTAGAATCTGCCCACAACCTAGTGCAGTATGATTGCTATTAAAAATTTTACTACATTTTATATTTGTAGTGGAAAAGTATATGCACTATCAACGGATACAAATTTTTCAGGTAATTTTTGTCTGCATATTGTGGATGGAATTGGAAAAGCAATTATGAAAAACCCAAATTTCATCACCATGAGCTGTCTGTAAAATGTAACAAGGATCTAATACAGCATCATTGAATGGTGTGGATCTTCAAGAAGAAGTACTTGAGTTGAGACATTATCAGAAAGTGTAAGCACGCAAGGACTTTTTAGAAATGCATCTGTTAGATTTCTCATAGAGAGCTTTCATAACACTTTGTGAAACACAAGTCAGAACCTCACTGAAGTGTAGAGAGATTTCCCTCACCTTTCTGTCAAGCTCAGTCATTATCAATCAATTTATAGCTAATCTTGTATAATCCTCTAATAAGAAAATGTTTATGGAATGTTATATGCAGAAAAGCTGGTAAGGATAACTTTTTCCAATTAGGACTGAAGGATTGACCTGCCCTCCCCACCACGCTATTGTCCCAGGCCCATACAGACTCCAGGCAAAATCCCAGGTATGTGTGACCTCCTTGGAAGTGCAGGGAAATCCACGTAAGCCCATTGTGGGCCAAACTGAAAGTTCCCCACCTTCCTTGACTTAGGGGCTTTTCATTAACTTCTACCTCCTTGTTCAGACCTCCTATAAAAACCCAGATCCTATCCCAGCTCCCTCACACAACCTCCCAATGCACTGGAAGGATGGTGCCCCTCATTGTGCCTCAATAAACAGTCCTCACCTGTTGATGATATAGTTCAGCCTATTCCTTTTCCATTCTCCTCCATTTTCCTAACATATGGTTCTGACACCCTGGAGGACTGGGTGCCCTCTGCCCAGGGGCCACACCCCTCCTTGCCACCCCTCATGGAGGCTTTCTGCTACCTTCCTCCTCCTTCCAAGGCCTTTCTCCACTGGGAGGACAGAGCCCTCAGAGCTTACTTTGGGCTAAACAGCCACATGAAAGACCTCTTGATCTTTGCCTTTGTAAACAGTGCAAGCAGTGGACAGCAACCCTGCTGTGGCTTGAGGTATTATTGGCCACCTGCATAAACCCAGAAAAGGTCTCTCCCCCTATTCTTTCTCTTTTACTCTGTTCCTGGACTCTTATCTCCAGGCTGGAGGGTCTTTGCCTTTTGGTCAACTTCACTCACCATGTAAAAGCCTCAGTACAAGATTACCAGCCCAGTCTGTGGTGGAGGTGCAATGAAACGGACCCCAGGAATCCAGGATTCCCTTCCTTCCTTCCTTCCTGTCTGTGGGAATCCAGGAGACTCCAGGAGTGTCTCTTTTCCTGACACCATGACCCCCTGTAATTAGGACCTTTGGGGATGCTCTATCCTAATTACTTGGATATGTCCATCTGCCTTCCCAAAACACCAGGGATGCCTGGAACAACGGGACAGACTCAGTAGTCCTACCAAATTTTCCAAATTGTCTCCCAGAGACACCCCATTGGTATGACTGTGGTCTAATCTTAAGGAACTGGGCTGACTGATTTACAGTAAAAAAATAATCTGACGTGTTTTTCTTCCAAAATCTGGTCTCATTATCATGGCCAGCACTGGCCTAAATTCGGAACCTTAGGTTTTCCTCTTAGTGATTTAAACAATTCTCCAACAAAACGGTGGGGAGTCCCAGGTCCCCTATACATAAGCCCTCCTCTACCTCTGCTCCAGAAAACCCCCACTCTGCTTATTCTGTTCTGTTCACCAAGTCCTTCTCTGACCTCCACTCCAGAGTTCCCCCTACCCACTCTCCAGCCTTGCTCACCAAGCCCTTCTCTGCCATGATTCTCCTATCTCCTCTAAAAAGTAACTCCTCATCTTGTAGCAGCTCAATCTGTCTCTCACCCCTTTTCTCTCCCCCTCTCCCTTTCTCTCTCACTCTCTCTTTTCTTTGATGACCTCTGGCACCAAAGATCCTTTTCTCTTTCCTTGCCCTTCTAACTGCACTCTTGTTATTTGCAGTTGGTCCAGCTTATCTAGGCTAAGACTGTCTGCCTGTGTCAAGCAAACTCCTTCTGCTCACCCCTGTCCCTGTGCTTTCCTGTCTGCCTACCTGTGTAGCTGACACAAGGTGAGGATGGTCATAGGCCTCCAAAGATAAAACAGCAAGGGCTGGGAAGGTGGCTCAGTGGTACAGTGCTTCCCTTGCATGCCTGAGGCCCTGAGTTCAACTCCTCAGCACCAAATAAGCAAAAAAAAAAAAAGCCGGAAGTGGCACTGTGGCTCAAGTGGTAGAGCACTAGCCTTGAGCTGAAGAGCTGAGGGACAATTCCCAACCCCAGAGTTCAGGCTCCATGACCGGACCAAAAAAAAGAAAAACAAAAAGATAAAACAACAAGTTAACAGCCCTGTTAAAAATCCCTCTACACAAACCCCTCCATACTTATACACTTCTCAATCCTGTTCTATGGCTAATACACCTTCTTCCCTTCCAGACCCTAAATAAATAGGCCTCTGCTCTGGAACTTTCGTTAACCTGTCACTGAAAGTGTATGGGTGTCAAAAACACTGAGGACAGCCTCTCTCTTTTACGTCTCTCTCCCTTTATCACACTGAAATCCCCTAAAAGAAACAAACCAGAATAAGGTGTATAGATTTCTTCTGAGCACCTCTCCAAAAACTACATACAAAATTCACAAAAACAATGATGTTCCCTAAAATGCCAAGTGTGGTTACAAAGAGGAAGATGGTGCCCTTGACAAGATTCAAAATACTTTCTTGTGTCATGTCAGAAAAACTGGGATCCACCAAATGCCCTTGTGAAGAAAAAGCATCAGTAATGGTGATAATTATCTGCAAAAATAGCTCCTGTTTTCAGCAATTTTCTCAAGTATAGGGACATTCATTTTATAAGAATGATGCAGTTTTTGACCTCAAAATCCTCCTTTGTGTGGCAATCCTTTTGAATTCTTTGATTATTGTGAAATGGCATTTGGAATAATAACACGCTGTTGTCACTGTATTTTATTTTGGTGCCATGCATCTTGTATGTATGTTTATCTGATTTGGGAAAGGGAAGGGGAACAACAAAATGATGAGACAAAAGACAAAGAGTGAACCAATGACATAACAGTACTCACAAAACACTATGCTGGAAATGAACCTTCCAACTCGGTGGGGGCAGGGGAATGGAGGGGCAGGAAAGTGGGAGAACATGAGGGAGGAGGAAACAATGTTTGGCAAGAAATGTACTCATCACCTTACTTTGCAAATGTAACCCCTCAGTACATAACCCTTGCAATAAAATAAAATTGAAACGACAAAAAAAAAAAAGAAAGAAACAAACCAGTTCTTTTTCTTTTTGGACTTAGACAATAATCCAATCCTTTTCTCTTTCCTGAGTCCACTCACATCAAAATCTTTATTCTTAATTTCTTCTCTAGGAGACTGCAGAAGAGAAATCCCTCCCTCTCACATCTTCCAATAACTCTCTCTATCCACTCACTCAAACACTCACTTTTCAGCACCTTCATTATGCCACATCATCCCTTTAAATGTCTTCATGTTAAAAGTGTTATTTCTTCTCCTTACAGTGGCTGTTCAGCCACCCTCTCCCCCAATTCTCTCTACATGCCCTGGAAGCTGACAGCTAGAAAGAGGCAAAGACCACATAATGGATTTTTCTACAACCTCCACTCTTCCACCAACCTTACTCCACTCTCCTCTTCACTCTTCTAGGGGTTAAAATATTTAAATCATATAATATGCCTCATCACCAAAATCGATTTAAAGATTTTCTGCTCTTGTTATTAATGTTTGTTTAAGGGTGGAAATTCTGTTTGTCAAAATTTGCCTTGCATATTGTTTGGTATTGCATACTTTTCTGACATTGGCACGTGTTTTTATCATATTGGGCAAAACAATATCACTTTGCCACTGGAATTAAAAAAAACCCATATGTTTGATTTTCATTTTTTTAAAAACTTAAGTGCACCTTAAAACTTTGGTTTAAGTATAAGTGTGTGAACCTGTTCAGCATAATCTTATTATAATACATAAAACCTGTGTAAAAAGTTATCTTCTTTTATTTCTTGATACAGATATTTCCTATCAAATGTGCTGTTTGTTAAAAAAAAAAACATTTTTATCAAGGGTAGTAGTAAAAGGAATGAGACCCAGCTCATCTACTAACCAGCTGTGATGAAAAACACCAGTAAGGAGGTAAGAATTGTCTTAAAATGTTTGTTCCACATATCTGTTTCTGTCCTCAGAAAGTTCGAGTATGTAGGAGATGGTATGAGTATGCCTTAAAAGACAGCTTATGAGTAAAGTTTGTATGTAATTATTGGCTGTGATTTAACATTAAAACTAGCATGTTATTCTCTATATCCTTCTAAAGTCAAGTGTCTTTAGCCAGTCTGTGTATAATGTTGTAAGTAATTAACCATTCATCCGAGGGATGCAGTCTAGCCAAGATCCTGCCTGAAGCATGCTACCGCCTCCATGGTATACTGGACTCCTGCCTGACTCGATCACACACAGCTGATTCTTGGTAAAAGACTCCTTTAGATTTACAAAAACTAGACTCTTGTGGGACACTCTCTATAAACCTTACCCAGCCTGACCTGAAAAAGCCAGCTATGTTGTTATGCTATTAATACATGTATAGGCCAGGAGAGCCTCTTACACACTTTGGTTATAAGGTTTCCCAGGCAGCCAAGCTATACTCAAACCCTCATCCTAGCTATTGAGTTGTGTCATTGCAGAGTTCTGGCAAGTATTTGTTGATCAATTTTTGACAGGGTGCACATAAGCTCTACTTGTTCCCACTGATCTCCTTGTTACTTTGATTGGAAATTATAAAGTGTTTTTGTGGCAAAGATTGCAATTCAAAGCCAGCCCAGGCAAAAAATCCCTGAGACTCTATTCCTATACAACCAGCAAAGAACTAGGCTGGAAGCTGGCTCAAAAATTAACCATCCAAATGCTAAATGTGGCCCTGTGACTCAAAGTGGTAGGATGCTAGCCTTGAGCAGAAGTGCTCAGGGAAAGTGCTCAGGCCTTGAGTTCAAAGCCCATATCCTAGCCACAAGCAGCTAGATTCCAGGACAAGGCGGAAAAGTATAAGAGGAGATGATGTAACATCACCCACTTGGTGCCTGTCCTTTCAAAATTAACCAGAGCCAGGAGGTCAATAGAAACAAGTTGAGAAGCCTGTCCATCTAATGTCCATATCTGTCTAACTTCTAACTGGACAAGAATTTACATTCTTGCCTTTGTTACCAGCTATTTATAGGAAATGATCAAAGTCTCTCACCAGGCCCTTTACCTTAACTACTCCAATCCACCCCTAGTTTCTGACTGGCTATGGGCTCATGATCCAAATGAAACTTTTCTGGTTTGTGCCCTGGGTGTGTTTTCCTATGTAACTCATATCAACCAGTCAGCCTTTTGCTTGATCTCAGCATTTTCAAGTTTCTCTCTAACAGGATAATAGCCCTGACTCAAGACCTGGGACCATGTCAAGGCCATCCTATTACTGCAGGCAACCAGAGGCTTTGCTTACACTGCCTTGGACCGAGCACAGACATGGACCTGAAGACCCCAGCCCCAGTGACTCCTCGACACCCCCATGCCAGCTGAAGGCAGCCAGAAAAGACCCCTTTTTATACTCCACCTTTTATACTCCAGGTTTCAAAATGATTGTAATCTGCTTTGTTCTCATAATTCCATGTTAATCCTCTATCAGCCCAGTTCTTTTTATGTATCCAAAGATCCTATATGAAGAACTTGCCTCTCCCCTCTTGGCCCTATCCTTTTATGTATCTGAGGATGGAATATGAAGGATTGACCCCCACCCTACTATCCTAGGCCCATATAGACTGCAGGCAAAACCCAGGTATATGTGAACTCCTTTGAAGTGCAGGCAGGGCAATCCACCTAACCCAGCTGTAAACATCCCATTGTGGGCCCACACCTTCTTTGAGCTAGGGGCTTTCCATTAACCTCTACCTCCTTGCTCAGACTTCCTATAAAAACCCGATCCTCTCCCAGCTCCCTCACACAACCTCCAAACCTGCTGGAAGGGCTGTGCCCCTCGCTGTTCATCAATAAACCGTCCTCACCTGTTGATGATGGAGTTCGGCCTATTTCTTTTCCATTCTCCCTCATTTTCCTAACAAGGGCAGTCTGTTTTCTATGATCAAGAAGAGAGAAAATTAGATAAGCATCCATTTACAGCCTTCTGAATAATTATGATTCTGCCCACGTCAGTTATCTATCCATACCTATGTCCGAGTGAAAGGATTTTGGAAGAATTTAGTGTTTTAAAAATTAAAATTAAATGTAGAATGAAATTGGTTCCAATGCATCACTTTAAGATATTTAGAAACAACTGAGAAACCTAAAGGTCTATAAGATTTTTTTTATTGGAAGTGAAGGGATTGTGGAATTTGGTTCTCTATATTTTAAGCAATTTGCAAAAAGAATTGGCAAAATAAAATTTACATTTGCAGCAGACTTGACACATAAATTTTTGTATATTGAAAGAAACACAAGCCATAACAATATGTCAATGCTATCCTCTTATTTATTTCTAAACGTTTATGATTTTTGTCTCTTAATATTAAAACTTCAAATTTGTTTTAATCTTTATCAAGTTGTGCAAAGGGGTTTCGCTTCATCATGTCAGTGTTTAATAGAGTATATGTGCATTTCAATGTACAATACATCTGGAACATTGAAATCTTTCCACTTTTCTTCCTTCCCTTACCCCAACACCACCTATCCCTTCAAGTATCCTACTTATATTCTCACATATGTACATTGAGTGATATGACTGTATTAGTCCACCATTTCCATTAGGGCAGAAGTGCCCTACTCCCTTTAAGCCCAGATCTCCCTTTTAAGACTTGTTTCAACTTCATGGTATTTTGTTAAATTTCTCTGCTTTTGGCATTTGGCTTTGGGCTAACCACATTCTCTCTTCCATGTTTAACCTACATAAATGAGGTTATTTCTCCACATTTCTAATCTCTGAATGGCTGAGATGGGTCTCCTTTACTATGCATCTGTCTTTTTTTATCATAATTTGTGATATTAACTCAAAACTGCTTTGCCTTTTGTCAGCAATTGGGCTGTTATAAGAGAATACTTCAAAGTAAGTGGCTTAAAAACAACAGAATTTTATTACCCATATGCTAGAAGCTTAAGCATTGATTATAAAAATGCTTGTTCAAAGCAATTCCTTGTCTTTTGGGGGTCCACTTTCTGGTTCATCACAATCTATTTGCTGGACATTCATATGGCAGAGTAGTTATATTGGGCTTCTTTTATCAGGATCATTATTGTAATGCCATCTCTGAAAGGTTGATTCTAATGTCACCAGCCGGGGGAATAGAATTTCCACATGTGCATATGAAAGGAGTTACAACGTCCAATACACTTTGCAATTTTTTCTTTAACTCAGTGTAGTGTATCCTTTGGATATTATTTCATAGAAATAATAACTTAAGGACAAGTTTTATCATGTGACTTATGTGAATGATTCCTCTTGCAATGGGAATAATTAGCGTGATGGCAAAGTGAAGTATGATTGTTCAGTGGCTCTTGAATCACATCATAGGTAATCATGTAAACGTGGTACAGCCTATCTACGGCCCTTCTGATGTATTTGAACAAGCTCTGATGAGTTAATCGCTTTCAGAAATATTCGATTGAGCCAACAAATACAGATCTCCTTTGATTTAAATCATGGCTTGCTTGTAGGACTCAAACAGACACCAAAATCAGAGGATGCTAAATTCTCTGATAAAATATATAATAAAATTTTTATAATTAATATAGCATGAAGACTGTAATATTAATAGCACTATAAATACTTGTATGCATATTATATGATATATTGACATCCTTTGGTTTAATCAGTTTTTAGAATATTTATAACTAAGTGTAAATGGTATGCAAATAGTTATTTCATGATGTATAGAAAATAAGAAAAAGATTTGCATACATATTATTACAGATGCAAACATATTCACCTGGTTATATATGATCCTTCATTTGTTGGTTTCATTCATGCATAGAGAACATACAAAGAAGTGAAAATTGCAAACTTGAACTTACTAAAGGATTAATTACATGAAGTTTATGTTGGGCTAAATAGATTTTATAAATTAAATTGTTTGTCCCTTCCTTTCTCCCACCCTTCCTTCCTTTGTTCCTTCATTCCCTCCTTCCTTCCTTCCTTCCTATTTTCCATCCTTCCTTTCTTCTGTCCTTCCTCCTTCCTTCACTACATCCCTACCTCTCTCTCTTTCTCTCTTTCCTTCTTCTTTCCTTTCTTGCCTTTTTCTTCTTTCTTTCTTTTTTCCTTTCTCTCTTTCTATTATTCTTCCAATCTTCTTTTCTTTCTTTTACTCAGAGTATTTTTTATGTTTATAGAAAAATACGAACTGCTGTACTCTAAGGTGTTATGAGTAATTATAAATATTAACTAGATTGATATTAATTTTAATGACCTATATTATATCTTAAGACATATTGTACTAAAAACAACTTCACAAATGTTGCAAGATATGTAACAAATATTACTGTTCCTGATATTGTTTATTTCTTCAAACTAAAATAAGCATTTAGACATATATTGTGTGTGTGTTTGTGTGTTGTTCCTGTGATTTTAACTCAAGACCTGTCCCCTAGTTGTTTTTATTTCCCTCAAGGATATTGCTCTATCATTTGAGCCACAATTCTATTTCTGGCTTTGTGTGTGTGTGTGTGTGTGTGTGTGTGTGTGTGTGTGTGTGTGCAGGTGTGTGTGGGTGTTGTGATGTGTGTGTGATTAATTGAGATGTGTCTCACAAACTTTCTTGCCAAGGCTGGCTTTGAACTCCAGCCTCCTAAGTAGCCAGGATTACAAGCTTAGACACCCATATGTATCACAGATTTCATATATCCAAGAATACAATAAATTTCATATTATTTGAATGCTAGAGGATCAATTTAACAAATAACATAGATATTTATTTAGTTATTAAACCTGAACCTGTACTGTGAAAAAGTTTTCAATTTTTTGAAAAAATATGCACTCAAAGATTTAAATGACAGAATCTTTGGACAAATTGAATTACTCTATTATTCAATAGCAAAAAAGGGATCATTAATCAAATTTCTCATGTAAGCTAAAGGCAATAGGCTCTATCAGGCTGAATGAAGCAATTTTTCATTAAATTAAATATTATCTAATGTGGTCACATGATTTTCTCTTCTTTTTAACCTAAAAGTTTTTGACACAAAAATGTAGCTTCATACATTTTTTGATTATTTAAAAATCTTAGTTACTGGTCATATATTTCTGATATTTGATTACCTAGTCCTTTTACAGAAACAGTGAATTTCATTTATTTTATGTCAGCGGTTATTTTTACAAATTGAATCAATCTCAGTATAAGATAACTAAAGCAAGATATTCCATCACTTATCCAATTATTCCTATAGACTTGAATATAAGTTATTTTTGAATGGTAAGAAATTCATATTATACCTACACTCTATAGAATAATTAAGATAAATGATTATTTTTCCTTCAACTTGAAGGAAAGAACCTCATTATAAATAATAAATACTTGAATGGAAATGCTATAAAATTATGAAAAATTCATGTCATTATGAGTTAGATGAAATAGTCATTTTTGAAGATCACAACATGAAAACTCTTGAAGCTTCTGCATCTGCTAAATAAAATGTATTTGCATTCAAAATATTTCATTCATCTCTCCAGTAATGGTATAACCAAATCACTGCTATGCCAAATAGCATCTCTGATATTTAGGAACAGAAGTTATCACAACTGTATAGAAAGATCTACCCACTACACTAGAAATTAAATCTGAAATCATAAAGGATTGTGATTAATAATTAGCTTTCACTACATTGCCATAAAGAGGTGAACCCTTTCAAGTGGGCATAGTTGAAGAGATTAGGTCACTCAGAACTTGAAATCAAAGAGGATGTTAAGATCAAAGTCCTTTCTTCCTCTTCCTTCTTTTACTTCTCCTTCTCCTTTTCCTTCTCCCTCTCCCTCTTCCTCTTATCCTTTTTCTCCCTTTCCCACTCCCATTCCTCCTCTTCTTTACTTCCTGGCTTCCATGAATACAAAAAGGCCATCACATGTTCCTGAGCAATGAGGATAAGAAATGTAAATTGAAATGTATAAAATCAGAAGCCAAGATAAAACTTTCCTCCTTTTAATTAATTTTATGAAGTATTTTGTCATATTGATAGGAGTCTGACACAGCATGCTCTCATTATTATAATGGATAATAAATCGACCGAAATTGTCCTAATGAAATGAATGAATTAATATTATATTTGGAGAACCCTACATGAAAATATCAGATACACTTCAATAAGAGGCAAAAAATATGTTCAGATGAATATGGCGGAGGAGAAGCTGGAGGCTAAACAATTTCTGGCATACAAAGCAGTTTTAGTGATCAAGTGAACAGTCCTAGGTTAGAGAACCACACCAAATGTTCCATCAGAGTACAGAGAGTGGCCAGAGAGGGAAAATCAAAGCAAGGAGACAAATCTGAGCACTTGCTGGTAGCCGCAACTGTAGTGGCTGCGGCAGCAGCAGCGGTGGCCATAGCCTCCATACCTATAGCACAGAGAGTCTTGGGAAAAGATGCCAGATGTGGCAGGCAAGCAGATTTTACTCAACACCAGTAAGAACTGAGGAGGAGCAGATATCTTCATCCGGCAGATCGCAGGCCAGACACAACCCAGGACCAAAGACTCTGGAGTGGGTAGAAGCCTGACATCCTCACTCTAAGGGAGCAGAGGAGGGAAGGCCACCCCTCCCTGCCACCACCATCAGAGATCTCCATCTTTGATATTAAAAAAGGACCATTTGAACAGCTATCTCTAACTCAGGCCTTGGAAGAAAACAAGAGTCATTTAGGAGGTCACAGGAACCTGACTTGAACTGCCTGGCTCAGTTCCCCCCAAAGGAAAGTCAACCAGCCCAGGCAAGGAAGCCTCACCATTGGAGGAGTGACTTTCTTCTCTGGGTAAACTGAGCCAGATGCTGCCCCTCCATACAGCAGCATAGACAATCAATTGAAATTCAGTAATCAAAAACCTGAGAATGGCCCCAGGATGGGCTCTGTGAGTGTCCCAGGAGCTATTCCCTCAGGGAAAAGCTACTGTTTGCTGAAAGACCTCAACTTTACCCAGAACCTAGCCTAAAAACAGCATCTCCAAACTAGAGGAAACAGCCATCTCCCTCTTTCGTGATACTCAAAGCAGATCTCCCTCCCACTGAAGTAGAATGGGAGGAGGATCACAAAATCCTGGGTAATGCAGAGCATTTTACTGCCTGCTCAAACTCACTTAAGAAACTAATCAACCCACAGAAAAAACAAACACCACAAGCAGACCAGAGACTCCACCAAGAGATTGGTTATGGACACGGGGGAGATGCAGGATCTTCCCATTCTACCCCCTTCCCCACCCCCCTCAAAAAAATCAAAGAACTCTTCTTTGTACCTTTTCTTAATTTTTCAAAAATTGTTTTCTATTAATCTTTTCTTCCTTTCATAATTTTTATTATCGATATGTGTGTGTGTGTGTGTGTGTGTGTGTGTGTATGTGTGTGTGTGTTTTATCTCTTCTGATCTTTTGGTCCTTTTTATTTTTATCTTTTCAATTTTTTCTCTTTCTTTTTGGTGAGAATTAATTGCTGTTCTGATCATCCTCATATATTTACCCATTGTCGATTATTAGACCTTATCCCCCATTGTGTACACACTTTATGCAGCAATTTATTACTCAATTCACAATCTCTTAGGATTAAATTATTTTAAATTATTTTATTTTTATTTTTGTGAACATACTGTAAAGAGGGGTTAAAATTACAAGGACAAGATAATGAGTACATTTCTTATCAAGCATTGCAGACTCCTCCTTTGTTTACCCTTCTCATCCCTTCCCAGCCTCCCCCGTCCCCCCACCCAATCTTCCTCCCCACCCCCCCGCCCACACAAAAGTTGTAAAGTTCGTTTTCAACATGACAACTTGTACTTCTCATTGTTGCAACCGGTCCACCTGTATCCTTAAATGACTTGTTTTTCCCCATCTCCTCCACAAATTATACATTCATCAAATATAGTGAAAGCAGGGGTTATACTGTGGGGGAGGGACATACAAAGAAACAAAGAAATAATCTTATAAATGTGTTAGAAACAAATGCATGAAAGAAAAAAAAATTTAAATACCTATCTAAGGGTTCATTTTCCTAACATTATATTATCTGACCTTTTCTGCTTGACTCATACCTATACTAGATATTGCAAATGAGGGAAACCATGGGACCTATGTGTCTTTGGGCTTGGCTTACTTCACTTAATATAATTTTTTCCAAGCCTTTCCATTTCCTAACAAATGGGGAAATGTCATTCTTTCTGATGGAGGCATAGAATTCCATTGTGCATATATACCACATTTTCTTGATCCATTCATCTACTGACGGGCTTCTGGGTTGGTTCCATATCTTAGCTATGGTAAATAATGCTGCAATAAACATAGCTGTGCTGGTAGCTTTAGTGTGGTCTTGTTTGTAAACATTTGGGTAAATGCCCCAAAGTGGGATTGCTGGGTCATAGGGGAGCTCTATGTGAAGTCTTTTGAGAAACCTCCATACTGCTTTTCAAAGTGGTTGAAAAGGTTTACACTCGCACCAACAATGAAGTAAGGTTCCCTTCTGTCCACATCCCCTCCAGCACCTGTTGTTTTTAGAGTTCTTGATTTTTGCCATTCTAACTGGAGTGAGGTGGTATCTCAATGTTGTTTTGATTTGCATTTCCTTTATGGCTAGGGAGGTTGAGCATTTCTTCATGTGTCTATTGGCCATCCTTCTTTCTTCTTCAGAGAAGTTTCTCTTTAAGTCTTTAGCCCACTTATTTATTGGGCAGTTGTTTCTTTGAGGATTTGTTGTTGGGGGATTTAATTTTTTGAGTTCCTAGTATATTTTAGATATGAGACCCTTGTCCGTTGTATGGCTAGTGAAGATCTTCTCCCAATCTGTGGGCTTTCTATTGATCTTGCCAGTTATGTACTTTGCCATGCAGATGCTCTGGAACTTCATGAAATCCCATTTGTCCAACCTTTCTTTGATTTGTTGTTTTTCCTGGTCTCTATTAAGAAAATTTCGGCCTGCTCCAAGGAGACCTAGGGTTTCTCCTATTCCATCCTGTAATGTTTACAGAGTGTCTGATTGACTCCGAGGTCTTTGAACTTTGGAGTTGATTCTGGTGCAGGGTGATATATAAGGATCTAGCTTCAGTTTTCTACAAGTAGTTAACCACTTTCACCAGAACCATTTACTGAAGAGGCTGTCTTTCTTCCATTCTATTATTTTAGCTCCCTTATCGAAGATTAGATGGCTACAGGTCTGTAGGTTCATTTCTGAGTTTTCAATTCTATTCCATTGTTCCTGAGGTCTGTTCTTATGCCAGTAGCAAGCTGTTTTGATTTCTATGGCTTTATAGTAGAGTTTGAAATTTGGTATTGATATTCCTCCAGCAGTGTTCTTTCCGTTGAGGAGCGTTTTTGCTATTCAGGGTCTTTTATTGTTCCATATGAATTTTTGAATTGCCTCTTATATTTCCTTGAGGAATGAGGTTGGAATTTTGATAGATATCACACTGAATTTGGAGAGAGCCTTGGGAAGTATTGCCATTTTTACGATGTTAATCTTTCCAATCCAGGAGCATGGGAGGGTTTGCCATTTTCAAAGTTCTGTGTTGATTTCCTTTTTCAAGATTTTTAAGTTTTCATCATAGAGGTCCTTCACTTCTTTGGGTAAGTTAATTCCTAGGTATTTTATTTTTTGTGGGGCTATTATAAATGGAGTTCCTTTCCTAATTTCAACCACACTTTTCTCATTGTTGGCATACAAAAAAGCCATTGATTTTGGGGGGTTAATTTTATACCCTGCTACTTTGCCAAAGTTTTGAATCAGCTTGAGTAATTTAGGAGTGGAGTATATGGGATTCTTTAAATACAAGATCATGTCATCTGCGAAGAGGGAGAGTTTTATTTCTTCTTTCCCTATTTGGATCCCCTTTATGTTCGCATCTTGTCTTATTGCTGTAGCTAGGCATTATAATACTAGATTGAAGAGAAGTGGAGAGAGTGGACATCCTTGTCTTGTTCTTGAGTTAAGAGGAAATGGCTTTAGTTTTTCACCATTAATTATAATGGTGGCTGTAGGTTTGTCATAAACAGAGTTTATTGTATTGAGGAATGTTCCATGGATTCCTAATTTTTCCAGAACCTTCATCATAAAGGGGTGTTGCATCTTGTCGAATGCTTTTACTTCATATATTGAAATAACCATGTGGTTCTTATTCTTGCTCCTGTTAATGTGATGAATAATATTAATTGATTTGCATATATTGTACCAGTTTGCACCCTGAAATGAATCCTGTTTGATCTTGTTGTATGATTTTTTGGGTGAATTGTTGAAGTAGATTGGCCAAAATTTTGTTGAGAAGTTTGGCATCAATGTTCATCAAAGAAATGGGTCTATAGTTCTCTTTCTTTGATGAGTCCCTGCCTGATTTTGGGATGAGGGTTATGATGGCTTCATAGAATGTTTTCGGTAGTGAACTTTCTCTTTCAATTTCATTGAAGAGTTGGAGGAGTATTGGTGTGAGCTCTGCTTTGAAGGCCTTGTAAAATTCCGCTGTAAAACCATCTGGTCTTGGACTTTCTTAGCTGGGAGATCTCTTATTGCTCTTTGTATTTCAATGCTTGATATGGGCCTGTTAAGATGGTTTAACTCGTCTTGGTTTAGTTTTGGCATGTCAATATTTGCTAGGATAAGGTGCATTTCTGCCAAGTTCTCAAACTTATTAGCATAAAGTTTTGAGAAGTATTCCCTTATAATGTTCTGAATCTTGGTTGTTTCTTAAGGTGATGTTTCCATTCTCATCTCTGAGTTTATTTACTTGGGTGTGATCTCTTCTTTTTCTCCTGAGATTTGCTAAAAGTTTGTCAATTTTGTTAATTTTCTTGAGGAACCATCTCTTTGTTTTGTTGATTGTTTCTATAGTTGTTTTGGATTCTAATTCATTTAATTCTGATTTAATTTTAATTATTTCTCGCTGTCTATTGTATTGGGCCTTATCTTGCTGCTCTTTTTCAAGGAGGTTTAGATGTGTCATTAAATTGTTGGTTTCAGATCTCTCATATTTGTTGATATAGGAGCTTAGAGCTATAAACTTGCCTCTGAGTACTGCCTTGTCTGTGTCCCAGAGGAGCTGGTAATTTGTGTGCTCATTTTTGTTGAATAGCATGAACATTTGAATTCCCTTTCTAATCTCAATGACCCACTCGTGATTCAGCAGTGTGTTGTTCAGCCTCCATGTGTTACCAGACTTTCTTTGGTGGCTTTTAGTGTTGAGTTCTAATTTTATTACCTTGTGGTCTGAGAGAATGCAAGATATAACTTCAATGTTTCTGAATTTAGACAGTTTTGCTTTGTGGCCTAAAATGTGGTCTATTTTAGAAAATGTTCCATGTGCTACTGAGAAAAACGTGTATTCTGATGCTGCTGGGTGAAATGTTGGATAGATGTCTGTAAAATCTAGTTGATCAATGCAGCTGTTTAAATCTGCGGTTTCTCTGTTGAGTTTTTGCCGAGTTGATCTATCTAGTGGGGAGAGTGGTGTGTTAAAATCTCCAACAATTAATGTCTTTGGATCTATGTGGGATTTGAGGGAAAGTAGTGTTTCTTGGATAAATTTGAGTGCTCCATTGTTTGGCGAATAGATATTTAGAATTGTATTCTCCTGAAGGAGAGATCCGTTAATTAGTATGTAGCGACCTTCTTTATCTCTTCTCACGAATTTTAATTTGAAGTCAAATTCATCTGATATTAGGATTGCAACTCCCTCCTGTTTATGGGGGCCGTTTGCATGGTAGATATTGCTCCAGCCTTTAACATTGAAAATGTGTTTGTTTTTATGGGCAGGAGATGTGACTCCTGAAGGCAGCAGATAGAAGGATCTTGTTTTTTAATCCAATTAGACAGTCCGTGTTGCTTAATTGGAGAGTTAAGTCCGTTAATGTTAAGAGATAGGACTGAGAGGTAATTGGGATTTCCTGCCATGTTATCCACCTTCTTGGGGGCTGCAAAAACTGTGTCGCATCTGTGGCGGCTGCTGGCAAGAGCTCAGATCTCTCTATTTGCCTTGATTTTCCTTAGCTGGCCTAACTCTCTGTCCTGTGATGGCACACTTGGTGTGATTCTCTGGCTTAGGACTGTTCACTGGAACTCTAAAAGTGCTTTCTATGGGAGAGCTTGTTTAGCCTCCAGCTTCTCCTCTGCCATCTTCCCCCCCACCTCCTTGGCTTAACTTGTTCAATAGCAGCATTTTCTCTTTATACCTATATAATTTTCAAGTAACAAATTTTGAGAATTTTTAGTTTTCAGTTTTTCGTATCTCCTTTCTATCCCTCCCTTTCTCTCATCCTATCCTTTTCTTCTCTCAAGATCATCTATAAACTTACATAATTTTTAAGTGTTTCATATTTTTGCTTTTTCCATTTTTTCTTGTTTTTTTGTAAATTGTGAGAATGCATACAGAGGAGTTAAAATTACATGGGCAAGGTAATGAATACCTTTCTTATCAAGAATTGTTGCCTCCTCTTTGTTTCCCCTTCTATCCCTTGCCATACTCCACCATCCTCCTACCCGAACTTCCCCCCACCACCCACCAAAGTTGTAAAGTTCTTTTGTTGACATAATGACTTGTACATCTCTTTGTTGCAATGGGTCCACCTGTATCCCTAGTTAAATGATTTTTTTCCCCTTCAACTCTACAAATCATACCAACATCAAATACAGTGAAAGCACAGGTTATACCGTAGGGAAGGGACATACAAAGAAACATAGAAATCATCTTATAAATATGATAGAAACAATTGCATGAAAGGAAAAAAAAACTTTTGAATACTTATCTTGGGGTTCATTCCCCTAACGTTAATTTATCTGATCTTTTCTGCTTGACTCAGACATATACTAGTTGTTGCAAATAAGGGAGACCATGGGACCTATTTTACCTTGGGCCTGGCTTACTTCACTTAATATAATTTTTTCCAAGTCTTTCCCTTTCTGAACAAATGGGGCAATGTCCTTCTTTCTGATGGAGGCATAGAATTCCATTGTGTATATATACCACATTTTCTTTATCCATTTATCTACTGAGGGACATCTGGGTTGGTTCCCTATTTTAGCTATGGTAAATAATGCTGCAATAAACATAGTCGTGCCGGTAGCTATAGTGTAGTCTTGGAGTTTTACTGTGGTCTTGTGTTTTTCGTGTCTCCTTTCTATCCCTCCCTTCTTCTCATCCTATCCTTTTCTTCTCTCAATATCATCTATAAACTTACATAATTTTTAAGTATTTATCTTTTTTTTTCATGGCACTAACATTTAATGAGAAGACAAATGTTAGAGTAGTTAAAATTGAAGGTGCATGCATCATTGTTGTAGATTTGAAACCATGCATATCCTTCCTCATAAAATGTCTCAAATGCCGTTAAAAACACCACATGCAAAACCAAGCAATTATAAGTCCTTCGAAGCATGTAACTGTGATTAGCTGCTATTCTCAGCAATATAAAAATACTTCCACCACAATTTCATTCCAGTCTGTAAAGTAATTCAAAACAAACAAGTTGGAGACATCGCTCAAATGGCAGAA
The DNA here is from genome assembly GCF_019054845.1 of Dipodomys spectabilis. Lineage (NCBI taxonomy): Eukaryota > Metazoa > Chordata > Mammalia > Rodentia > Heteromyidae > Dipodomys > Dipodomys spectabilis. Next base: position 1,556,719 of record NW_024871045.1, read on the forward strand.
GCAACAAATACAGATGCTTTGTATCAAGGAAATGAATCCACTGAAGAAATGAACCCATCTGAGGAGCGGTCCTCTGGGGCCTGGCACTAGGCTTCTGGTGGAACGCTGAGGCCCCCTTCTGGGAAGAGACGTATACTGCAGCTGGGGTAGCTCTGCCAAACGTCAGGACACTTCTTGCACCCAGTAACACTGAAAGTTTTGTTGTGGATATTCTTTCCTGTGCAGTTTCAAATTTTAGGTATTAAATTTAACAATTATAACCTGTATTTTCAAATGAGGAACAGCTGATTTCTGATTAAATGTATCATGCTACTTAATTTTGCAACTGGCATTCACACCAGTGGGCATTCTTCTTCACCTTGTTCCTTTTTAATTTCGCTGTAACTTTTTGCTTTGACAGTGTCTTGTTGAACTCCCTCTGCCTTCCAAGTGATGGGGTTACAGATGTGTATCACTATGACCAACTGTTGTTGGAACTCTTCACCCTCCAGTATATAACTACATTTTTTTCATCCATCCTTGTGAGAATATAATCTTGCTGAGGCAGAAGACCCTGTTTTGGTTCAGGGAACCAAAGAACTGTCTTATTTATGTTATTGTCCTTTAATGCTTTGCCCCTTAAAAACAGAAATATCTTAAGATTCTATTATAGCAACATGGTACAATTTTTAAATGACCTTTAGGCACTTGTTTAAAAACATTTTTTCTATGTATTTAATAAAATCAATAGATTTCACAATCACATGTATACAGTGTATACAAATAATATACAATGTAGAAAAAAGCCAGACTTGCCCAGCACTGGTGGCTAACACCTGTAATCCTAGCAACTAAAAAATGCTGAGATCTGAGGGTCACAGTTTGAAGCCAGGCTGGGGGGGAAAAGTCCGTGAGACTCATCTGCAATTAACCAACATAAAGCTAGGACTGGAGGTGTGACCCAAGTTTGAGCAAAAAAGCCAGAGAGTAACAACATGTTGAGTTCAAGCCCTAAAGCCAACACACACACAAACACACTCACACTCACGCAGCCAATACACTGGGAGACCACAACAGCTATAAAGAATGAAAATCCAACTCCACCTCCAAAAACCCAGTTGTAAAGGACACACGTGACCATGGCTTTCTATTCCAAATGAGTGCAGGTGATGGGGTGTGGATGGACACTGAAATCCCAGCCTGCACTCAGCTGGAATGGATTGAAGCTGTGGCTTAAAGACATGTACTGTTTGCTAATTCCTAAAACCTCAAACTTTAGTTTTTCCCCCCCTTCATAAAAATGTTCTTTCAGCTGTGGAGAAGCTAATAGTTGTTTACAATTGTCAGCCTTTTAAGAAGCACTAATTTGTTCCCTTAAGAGTGCAAATGTTATTCTCCGTCTTCCCGGAGAATAACAAACAACACATAATATATGCTCCCTCCATGCCAGCAGCTTTTCAGGCTGGGGATTCTATCCAGGTCACCATGGGGCTTTCGTCTTTTATTACAAGTTCAGGATTTCTGAAATTCCTTCTTCCGAAATTTTGATTTTGGTGCATAAGGATTTTCTTGCTTGTAGAAGGCCTTTAACAGTTCCACAGCTTCCTCAGCCCGATATCCAGGGATGCACTGAAATGGTTTTCCCGTATTTGGTAAGTCAGCAGAGGCAACATTTAGAACGGAGCCACAGCCACCAAATCGTTCATTCTGACAGCCGTAGACGACCAGCGGGATTTTCATCAGGCCGAGAGCAGCTGCACACATAATGCAGGGTTCCACAGTGACATACAACACGGTACGTTCAAACACAGCAGAAGGACTCTGGCCATTTCGTTGACACCAATCTAGGACTTGATCAATGGCCACCATTTCTGCATGTCGAGTAGCATTTTTGGTTTGATTCACTTCATTTCTTCCCTTCCCCACGATTTCATTGTTGTAGAACCTAAGACAGCCAACAGGTACTTCGGTATTTTCAAGGGCGTTGTTGGCCATGTGCATCGCTCCCTCCATCCACCGTGCCGTCTCCAGGGCCAAAGACATGGCGGTCGAGACGCCCGGGGCTGGCATGGACGCGGCCAACGCCTCCGCCTCCATCCAGCCGGGTTAACGCACAGCTCTGACCCGCGGGCCTTCCGGGCCGGGAACCAAGTATTTATCTTTTTAAATTTAAATTTTTGTTTTTCTATATTTTCTGTTTTTTTTTTTTTCTTAATGTCTCTCCTATCATTCTGTCCAATCCATTTCCCTCTCTGAGATTAGGCCTTGGTTAAATTCACTCTCATCTTACCTCGCCACCACCCTATAATTCTATTTTTCCCCACATTTCTCCCTACATCTAATAATTTCTGGTTTGCCAATTTTTTTCTTTGCTATTCTTATCCCATTAATCCATAGTTGTTTGATGTTGAATAGATTGTATCTGTTGAACTAGATTGTGTCTATAGCCTTTTGACTGTGCAACTACCAAACTTTGGTTGATGCTTGCCTTAAAATTATGTTCTAGCACAAAATTAGTGTTACTTTCATACCAAATGAGCAGAAAAAGCCAGAAAAACAGAAGAAAAATGGCAAGTCCAGGTATCTGGACTCCCACTCATGATAAACAGTTGACAGAATAGTTAGTGAATAATCCAGAGGACAGTTCCCAAAAATCTGTACAAACAATACTGGTAAAAATGGTGAATGAAAAGATTGAAAACCTGCAAAGGACTCAGTGTGAGCATGATAGGGAGAGAGAGAGGCAAACCAAAGATTAATACTGGAATCTCGTGAAGTGCAGAAACTACTCAAAGATTGGTACAGGAAGTGCATGAGCAGATTTAGAACAGTCAAAGAGCAATACAGGAATTGCATAAGCAGGCTGACAACAATCAAAGAGAAACACAGCAATTGCATGAGGAGGAGGATAACAGAAAAAGAGAAACACAGGTATTGTGTAAGCAGGTTGAGAACAGTCAAAGAGAACTTCAGGAATTGCATGAACATGAGGAAGCTAATCAAAGAGTAATACAGCAATTGTGAGAGTGGAATGAGAATACACAAAGATCAAGAGAGACATTAATGGAATCCATAAAGAGACAGCTGAAAGAATTCAGGGAGACCACAAATGGAATCCTGAATAGAGCCTGGCAGAGGGAATGGGCAACAAAGGAAACCATAAACAATCAACTAAGTCATTTGAGAATAAACACTGAACACCAAATTAAGGAAGTATAGAAGTTCATAAAAGATCTAAAAGAAAGCTCTAACAAAGAATTTGAAGCCATTAAAGCCGACCAACTAGAAGGAAAAGAAATTAAAAACAAAGTAGAAAGTCATGACAGTAGGTTAAACCATGCAGAAGATAGAATCTTGGAGATTAAAGACAGCCTTGATATTATAGAGAAATAACATACTACTATCCAAGACAAATCCAAGGAATATGGGATAGATCTATTCAACATTTGGAAGACACCATCAGTAGGTCTAATATGAGGATAATGTTTGTAAAGGAGCACCTAGAAACAGAAGTTAATGGTCGAGAACATTTGTTTTACAGGATCCTAGCAGAGAACTTCCCAAACATGCAAAAAGTTAGGATTATTCAGATAGAAGAAGCTTTTAGAACCCAAAATATACCAGACCAGAACAGGACATGGCAATGTCGCATTATAATCTGCACAGTATCAATTCAGACCAAGGAAAAGATCCATAAAACTGTCAAGTAGAAAAGATCAATCACCTATAAGAGGAAATCAATTAGAGTCCCCTCAGATTTGTCAGCAGAGAGAATTAAAGCAAGAAGAGCCTGGAATGATGTATGCCATGCCCTAAAGACAAACAATTATCAATCAAGAATACTCTACCCAGCTACACTCTCCTTCATAATCGAAGGTCAAAGAAAAACCTTCCATACCAAAGACAATCTGAAACAATGTATTTCCCAAGAAGTAGCCCTACAAAAGCTACTTAAATATGTCCTACAAATAGAAAACCAACAAGATCACAATAAAGGCCAAGAAACAGCACCCAAACTGAGAATCCAAGAACCATAGGAAGAACCCAGTTGCCGCAGCCCCCAGAAGGTGGATAACATGGCAGGAACTCCCAAACACCTCTCAGTCCTAACGCTCAACATTAATGGACTTAACTCTCCAATTAAGCCATGTAAAAAGGTTAGTTGGATTAAAAAGCAAGATCCTTTTATCTGCTGCCTTCAGGAGTCACACCTTTCCCATGAAAACAAACATATTTTGAAAGTGAAAGGCTGTAACAAATCTACCAAGCAAATAGCCCCCATAAACAAGTGAGAGCTTCTATCCTAATATCAGATAAAATATACTTCAAATTAAAATTAGTGAAAAGAGATAAAGAATGTCGTTTTATACTAATTAAGGGATTTCCCATTTAGGAGGATATTACAAATCTAAATATTTATTCTCCAAACAAAAGACCACCCAGATTTATCCAAGAAACACTACTTTCCCTCAAAGCTCACATAGATCCAAAGACATTAATTGTAGGGGACTTTAACACACCACTATCCACACTAGATAGATTAACTCGGCAAAAACTCAACAGAGAAACCGCAGATCTAAACACCTGCATGGATCAATTAAATTTAACAGATATCTACCAAATATTTCACTCAGTAGCATCAGATACATGTTTTCCTCATCAGCTCACAGAAAATTTTACAAAATATACACCATTTGAGGTCACAAATCAAACTTGTCCAAATTCAGAAACATTATAGTTTTAAATTGCCTTCTCTCAGACCACAAGGGAATAAAATTAGAACTCAACACCAAAATGCACCAAAAAGTCCTGTGACAAATAGAGGCTGAACAACACACTGTTGAAACACCAGTGGGTCATGGAAGAGCATAGAAAGGAAATTCAAATATTCATGATATTCACCAAAAATGAGGGGCTGGGAAGGTGGCTCAGTGGTAGAGCGCTTGCCTTGCATGCGTGAGGCCCTGGGTACGATTCCCCAACACCACATAAGCAAAAAGAAAAAAAAAGCCAGAAGTGGGGCTATGGCTCAAGTGGTAGATCGCTAGCCTTGAGCTGAAGAGCTGAGGGACAGCGCTCAGACCCAGAGTTCAGGCCCCACGACAGGACTTAAAAAAAGCCAAAAAACAAAAAATAAAAATGAACACACAAATTACTTGCTCCTCTTGGACACGGCAAAGGCAGTATTCAGAGTGTTTTATAGCTCTTAATTACTAAATCAATAAATTGGAGAGATCTGGAACCAACAATTTAGTGAGATATCTGAACCTCCTTGACAAAGAGCAGCAAGATAAATCCCAATTCAGTAGATGGAAAGAAATAATTAAAATTACATCAGAAATAAACGAATTAGAATCCAAAATAAAAACATAGAAAGAATCAACAAAACAAGAGTTTGTTCTCCAAAAAATTAAAAAAATTTATAGATTCTTAGCAAATCTTATCAAAAAAACAAGAGAACACACCCAAATAAATAAACTCAGAGATGAGAATGGAAACAGCATCCCAGAAAAAACCAAGATTCAGAAGATTAAAAGGAATACTTCTCAAACCTTTATGCTAATAAGTTTGAGAACTTGGCAGAAATAGATCTTTTCCTAGCAATTATTGACATGCCAAACATCAACCAAGATGAGTTAAACCATTTTAACTGGCCCATATTAAGCATTGAAATAGAAACAGCAATGAGACCTCCCATCTCAGAAAAGCCCCGGACCAGATAGGATTTACAGCGGAATTCTACATGGCATTCAAAGCAGAGCTCACATCAACATTCCTCCAACTCTTCAATGAAATTGTAAGAGAAAGTTCACTACAAAAATCATTCTTTGAAGCCATCATAGCCCTCATCCAAAAACCAGGCAGGGACTCATCATAGAAAGAGAACTATGGACTCATTTCTTTGATGACCATTGATGCAAAACTTCTCAACAAAATTTTGAGCAGTTGACATCAAAAATTCATCCAAAATATCATACACCACGATCAAACAGGATTCATTTCAGGGATGCAAATATTGATCAATATACACAAGTCAATTAATATAACTCATTACATCAACAAATGGCAAGGATAACCACATAGTTATTTCAATAGATGCAGAATAAGCATTTGACAAATCCAACAAATCCTTTATGATGAAGGTTCTGGAAAAATTAGGAATCCAGGGAACATTCCTCAATACAATAAAGGCTGTATATGACAAACCTACAGCCAGCATTATAATTAATGGTGAAAAACTAAAGCCATTTCCTCTTAACTCAGGAACATTACAAGGATGTCCACTCACTACACTTCTCTTAAATTTAGTATTAGAATGTCTATCTACAACAATAAGATATGATGCAAACATAAAAGGGAGAGGCTGGAAAGGTGGCTTTTTGGTACAGTGATTGCCTAACATTCTTGAGGCCCTGTGTTTGATTCCTCAGCACCACATAGGCAAAAAGAAAAAAGCTGGCAGTGGCACAATGGCTCAAGTGGTAGAGGGCTAGCCTTGAGCTGAAGAGCTGAGGGACAGTTCCCAGGCCCATTGTTCAGGCCGTATGACTGGACCCCCCCAAAAAAAAACATAAAAGAGATCCAAATAGGGAAAGATGAAGTAAAATTCTCCCTCTTTGCAGACCACATGATTTTCTATTTAAAGAATCCCATGACTCCACTCCCAAATTACTGAAGCTGATTCAAAACTGTTGCAAAGCAGCAGGATATAAAATTAACCCTCAATAATCAATGGCTTTTCTGTATGACCACAATGAGGAAAGCGTTGGTGAAATCATGAAGGCAACTCCATTCATAATAGCGCCACCAAAAATACATTATCTAGGAATTAACCGAAGAAGTGAAGGACCTTTATTATGAAAATTTAAAAACCTGAAAAAGGAAATCAAAACAGAACTTAGAAAGTGGATAAACCTCCCATGGTTCTGGACTGGATGGATCACAATCGTGAAAACGGCAATACATCCCAAGGTGATCTACAAATTCTATGCAATACTAATCAATATTCCAACCTCATTTTTCAAGGAAATAGAAGAGACAATCCAAAAATTCATATGAAACAGTAAAAGACAACAAATAGCGAAAATGATCCTTAGCAGAAAGAACAGTGCTGGAGTAATATCAATACCAAAATTCTAACTCAACTACAATGCTATAGTAATCAAAACAGCTTGGGACTGGCAAATGAAAAGACCTCAGGACCAATGGAATAGAATTTAAAACCCAGAAATGAACACACAGATCTATAGCCCCCTAATGTTCGATAAGGGAGTTAAAAAAAATAGAATGGAAGAAAGACAACCTCTTCAGTAAATGGCGCTGGAAAAATTGGTTAATCACTTGTAGTAAACTAAAGCTAGATCCTTATATATCACCCTGCACCAGAATCAACTCCAAATGGATCAAAGACCACGGAGTTAAAGCAGACTGCCTGAAAACATTACCGGGTAGAATAGGAGATACCCTAAGTCTCCTTGGCACAGGCCATAAAATTTTCTTAATAGAGACCCAGAAACACAACAAATTAAAGAAAAGTTGGACAAATGAGATTGTGCCACGCCTACTCCAGTGGAGTCTGCTTAGCATGGGAAACCATCTTTCAGACCTGAGAAAGGGGCTTCAGAGACCTATCTCTGAGTATTGGGACTTCACCGAAGTCTACCTCAGAGAATGGGGCTTTACAGAGACCTATCTCCGAGTTTTGGGACTTCACTGAAGTCTACCTCGGAGAATAGGGCTTCTAAGAGGCCTACTCCTGGAAAGGCTGGCAAACTCCTGGGAAAGATGTGTTTCTGCCTTTCTTTTCCTCATAAGAGTGCCTATTAATTTTTTACTGCTTCTACTGCTCTTTGTACTTACTCATTGTCAACATTCCTTTATTCAAAGCTCTCTCTTAAGAGTGTTGATAACTCCAATATCTTATGAGTGTCTTAAAAAATGTGACTAACTCACCAGAGTTAAGTGCTACCCTGAAACCCCTCTTATGGAGGCTAGTGGACAAGTTATAAGTAATTATAAAAGTATTGGGGGTTTCACGAAGTCACTTCAGCAGAAGGAATTGTTTGTAAGGAACTTACAAGAAGCTCTAGGCTCAGCTAGAGCAGAAAGAATGTAGGGCAATTGCTGAGATAACTATTTAGGAGAAAGAATTTCCTGCTACTCTCTTTTATTTACTAAGAGACTTGCTAGATCTAGGTCTCCTTGAGGTTTACTATTAAAGAAGAAACAGGAAAGATCTTATGGGAAAGTTAAGGCCTCTATAAAGATAGGTAATGGTTAATTGGTGACAAACATCGTAATCGTTGTATTTCTTAGAGATAAGCCGGAAACAAGTGACTATCAGGTGACCAGCTGGTGACCACCCAAAAATGAAGCCATGCAGCAAGATTGTGTAGCCTTTTGCCCTTTCTCATGGAGACTTTTGCTATAAAAGTTTGTTATCCTCTGCATTAAATCACACTCAGCATCCACTCCTATTGTGTGTGAGTTGTCTGTTTGCCATCTCCCCATCCTATACCAGGTTCCTCCCCTAGGTGTCCTCCGTCTTCCCGACAGAGCCCGGTCCCCGGCAGGATTGCATGAAATTGCACAGCTTCTGCATGGCAAAGGACATAGCTAGGAACATCAATAGAAAGCCCATGGATTGGGAGATGATCTTCACTAGCCATACAACGGACAAAATATACCTGGAACTCAAAAAAATTAAATCCCCCAAAAACAAATCCTCAAAGAAACAACTGCCCAATAAATAATGAACTAAGGTCTTAAAGAGAAACTTCTCTGAAGAGGAAAGAAGGATGGCCAATAGACACATGACGAAACGTACAACCTCCCTAGCCATAAAAGAAATGCAAATCAAAACAACATTGAAATACCACCTCATCTGATTTAGAATGGTTATAATCATGAATTCTAATAACAACAGATGCTCGAGGGGATGTGGACAGTAGGGAACCTTACCGCATTGTTGGTGGGAGTGTAAACTTGTTCAACCACTTTGGAAAGCAGTATGGAGTTTTCTCAAATGACTCCACATATAACTCCCCTATGTCCCAGCAATCTCACTTTTGGGCATTTACCCAAATGATCACAAACAAAGGTATCAGCACAATTATGTTTATTGCAGCATTATTTACCAAAGCTAAGATACGGAACCAACCCATATGCCCCTCAGTATATGAATGGATGAAGAAAATATTGTATATATACACAATGGAATTTTATGCCTCTATCAGAAAGAATGACATTGCCCCATTTGTTAGGAAATGGAAAGACTTGGAAAAAGTTATATTAAGTGAAGTAAGCCAAGCCCAAAGAAAGATAGGTCTCATGGTTTCCCTTATTTGCAATAACTAATGTACTTCTGAGACAAGCAGAAACGGTCAGATAAATTGATGTTACACAAAATGAAACCCAAAATAAGGATTTAAATGTTTTTTTTTCTTTCTTGCAATTGTTTCTAACATATGTATAAGATATTCCTTTGTTGCTTTGTATGTCCTTCCCTCAGGACACAACCCCTGCTTTCACTGTATTTGATGTTGTTTTAATTTGTGATGTGGAGAGAAAAAATAGATTGTTTAAATATGGATACAGGTGGACCCATTGCAACAATGAGATGACAAGACTTTATGTAGAAAAACGAAATGTACAACTTGCCTGGGGGGGAATATGGGAGGGGATGGGAAGGAGAAACAAGAGGAGGCAACAACGTTTGATAAGAAATTTACTCATTCCCTTGTCCATGTAATTGTAACCGTTCTGTAAGGTATTTTCACAACTGAGATAAAAAAGAGGCAAAAAATCACCTCTACGGTTTTCTATGAAAATACAGCATAATACAATCTGTTCCTCAAGGAAATTAAACAGTAACTGGCAATATTGTCAATTTCATAAATGATATAAGAAGACTGAAGAACAAATTTCAAATCAAACTGGGTGATATAAAATTTTCTTTGCCCCTGTAAACAACCTTTCAATTCTATCTATATCTTGTTCCCAAAATGGTTCATATTTTATTCTAATCATATTTTTAATTAACTTTAATTAGTTGAATGGGATTTGCTATTTGATAAAGCAGTTTATGAATAGTGTTTAGTGAGGTTTTTTTTTGTTCTTTTTCTCTCCTGAGGTTTGATCTCTTATTCTGGGTGCTGTCCCTGAGCTCTTTTGGATGAATGCTTGAACTCAACCACTTGAGGCACAGCAGCACTTTCATAATTTTCTGAGATTTAATTGGAGATAACACTTTCACAGACTTTCCTGCCAGGGCTGGCTTCAAACCTCAATCCTCAGCCTCCTGTGCATCTAGGACAAAAGGTGTGAGCTGCTAGTGCCCAGCTTAATACAATGCATCTTTTTATTTTGGGCTAGTTCTGGGGCTTGAACTCAGGGCCTTGACAATGTACTTGAGCTTCTTTTCCTCATGCTAGCACTCTATTACTTGTGTCATAGTGCCAATTCCAGCTTTTTTTGTTTATGTAGTACTGAAGAATCAAACAAAGGGCTTCATACATACAAGACAAACAGTCTACCACTAAGCCACATTTCATGGCTAATACAATGCACCTTGAGGTCCATTATCCCTTATTCATCTCAATCCTTTCTCATCCCTAAATTTACATAAACTTGCAATGTCATATATAGTCACTCAGAGGATATGCCACTGATCATATTTTCTTGATAGTCTTATTCACCAACATACTAAACTTATCCATTACAGAATTCTGTGATTTTAAATTCTTAATTATCACTTAGATTCACCCACTACTATTCTAAAATTTTTCCTAAGGTTAATGCAAATGTAATCTGTAATTCTTCGATAAAGTACATTCATAGAATGTCAAAGAGTTGGAATATGAACGTCACCTTCCGTTCTAGAATATTTTATTATCACTGCCCTCTCAAAATACTCCAATATTTATTAGTAGTCACTTCCTGTCATCATTTCAACCTACCATCCACGTGACTAACCATTACTTCATAGTCTACCACTACAGATGTGCCAATATAAAAAAGCTCATATAATTAGAAAATGTAGTCTATTTTATCCATTTCTCCCATGCAATATTAGTGTTTCCCAAGTAAGTAAGTCCATGTAAATTTTTCTCATTGATAGAGCATATTGTTTTGTATGCATATGTATAATTGTATAACGTCCTCAATGCGCATTTCAATATTTTATTATATGTTATTGTAAAAGGTTTTGTACATGTGTCTCATTGGACATAAGTTGAAATATATTTTGTATATAAAATTATGATTGAAAATGCTGGACCATAGGGGCAACTCTATATGTAATATCTTAATGATTGCCAATATGTTTATCAAACTGACTATATCACTTTAAGTGTGAAGCACCAAGGTATAAGGATTCCAATTTCTACATACTGGTTGTGCAGGGCTATCTTATTTTTGCTTGTATTTCCACTAATCACTACATGTATGCAATGTCTAGGTATGATATGATCTTTCCATATGTTCTTTGGTTGTTGTTATATTATTACAGAGATATGTATTTGGAGTTTTTGATAACTTATTCAGGAAGATTAGTTTTTAATTGGCATTAATATTTATAAATATATTACATTTTCTAAAAACAGCTGACCAGCACTCTTTGATTCATTGACAAATGACTATAAACTGGAATATATTTCTCTTTCCAATATTAAAGGTGTTAGTGTAAAATTGTTACGTTTGTAGAACTCAGTGGGTCTGTAAGGCACCTGATTAAGTCCATATAATTACTTTCAAGGAATATTAATAAGGAGTAAAACCAAACATTTGTGGAATTACAGCCTCTTTAATAAATGGTGATAGGTTAGACAGTATTGGGAAGAATAAAAAATGAACATTGACTTAAACATAACAATTTATTCAAATATTAACTTCAAGCAGGATTAATACATGGCATATAAAACAAAAAGAGTCATGTAAATGTAAAGCAAAGGAAGATGTCTTGACAATTTTGGAGATGAAGCATTCTTAACTTAGGCATTAAACTTATGGGAAAGCAAAATTTGATATAGTAGAACTCAATGAAAGTGTAAAAAATTTGTCTGTGAAAGCTCATATACAAGTAGTGAAAAGAAGTTGGGAGCAGAGGGCTCATGTATATCATCCTAGCTACATAGGAGGCTGTGATTTGAGTATTGCTGTTTGAAGCCAGCCCACAAAATAAAGTCCCTGAGAATCATATCTCTGATTAATCAGCAAAAAAGCAGAAGTAAAGAATGACTCAAAGGGTAATTTTTTAACAAACTGCAACAAATCTCAATGACCCTGAGTTCAAGCCCCAAGAACACACATACATGTACAATTAATAGTAGTAATACTAATAGTGATGATAATGATGATGATGAGGAGGAGGAGGAGGAGGATGACGATGAGGATGAAGGGTACTCCTCATCAAGGATAAAATATTTGCAAATCCTATACCTGAAGAATGCCTCAAATCGAGACTCTACATAGAACTCTCAAAACCTAATGTTAAAAACATCAATTAGACACCAGCATAATATATCTTGTAAAAAATAAGCACAAGAAAAACATCATCAGTCATCAAATAAATGCACATTAAAACTAAAATGACCTCATAAAACATGGATGCGAATTACTTCACATAATACAATAATGACAATACTAAATGCTATCAAGAAACAGAGAAACTGGATGCTGGCAGGAATGTCAAATGGGAAATCCACTTCTGAAAAGATTTCTACAGCTTCCTAGAATATGAAATTTGCAACTAACAACAGCATAGCATACGAATTGAGATCTTCAGGCTTTGTCTCATAGACATAAAACATAACATTCACCCAAAGGCTAAAACACAGAGGATTATAGCAGCATTATTTCCTCAGTCAAAGAAATGGAAATAAATTCAGGCTTTCTTCAGGTGAATGGGAAACGAATTGTGCTACATTCTATAATGACAGAGCCAAAAGGCAACTCGAGTGAATACAATAAAATATTAAGGCATACAAAAAACTGGGAATAATCTATCATATATTTGAAGGCAATCTTAAAAGCTTATTTATTGCATGATCTACAAGTCAGAGAAACAAAATGAGTTGGTTTCCAGGATGACAGAGTTGGGGATGGGTCAAAGAGAAGTAGTGGGTTTAATTATAAAAAGGAATCATGAGACAGACACATTTTTTGTAAAGAAACATATCTGTAAATATGGTATATTCATATCGAGTTGATAAAATTATATTGGATTTAATATGTGCACAAAATATTTAAAACTACTGAAGTCTGCATAAGGTACTTGTGAAATATTAATGTCCTACTTGTGATGTCATACTATAAAAATTTAAAGAAACTGGGAAAAGTATTCAAGGGACATCTCTGTGTTCTTCGAATAACATCATAAAACCTCAATAAAACTTAATGATATCTATAAAACAGAAGTCAATGTTGAATGTTTACAATGAAAAATAGTCTGGGTCCAAGCTTGAGGTGAAATATACCTTGCTATTTAGAAAGCAGAGATTTAGAAAGCTGATATCAGGGACAGTTTCGAAAAAAAAAATCGTGAGAAATTACAAAACCAAAGTAAGCTAAATATAATATAATATTCTTATTATCTCACATTTGTGGAAGCCATAGGTAAAAGATCATTGCTCAAAGGAGGCTTGGCCTGAAAAATAATCTAAAGTGGTTAGAGCTTTAACAACTTCAAGCACCAGTAGTGCCAAAGGAAAAAAGAAAAGAAGAAAAGAGAAAAGGAAAGAAAGAATAGAAAAGGGAAAATATTTCCTCTTCATTCTTGTAGTTTCATGTCATTGGGTACAAGAATTGAAAATATTTTGTTTACTTTTCAAGGATTCAGACCTCTCTAATATGAAAGCGTTTATTTCAAGTAATTATTGTGTTACTACTATTTATTAATTTATTATTAGGCCTTCTTGGAAATATAACCCATGGCTTGTATATATTAGTCTAGTTCTACAACTAAGCTGTACCCAAGCTCTGTTGTATAGTTTTGGAAATTGTTTATGATTTCTTCAATAGTTAGCTATTCTACTTTTCATCTTATCTTTTCTCTTCCATCTTTTCCCCTATGTGTAGTTTATGTGTTGAAAACTTTCAATTTTATCTTCTAAACTTAGAATGTTGCTGTTGAGTTTACAGAGAAGTCAGTTGTTTTATGACATCTATTAAAATTATATATAGATATATGAATTTCACATGTACGATTGATTCTTAGAGTTCATTGCAATAAGCAACATTTATCTTGTAATATGCACCATAGTTATTGAGCCATTGTGATCCTCTCATAAGAATAGCTTCCATTGTTCTTGCCATGTGAATGCTTAGAGTGCTGTTAGTTAATCATGTCCAAGTGTAATTATTTATCTTTTACTATCTATTGGATTAACTTGCAGATTTATGGACATAGTCCAGTTATTACAAATGAGGAAAACCATGCAGCATGTATTTAATTGGATCTAGCTTATTTCACTTAATATCATTTTTCCCAGTTTTTCCCTTTCCTCAGGAATGGGGTAATGACATTCTTTCCAATGGAAGCACAGTATTCTATCAATACAACGGAACTGAAGAACCAGAAATGGAATTCACACCTCTAGTCACATAATCTTTGACAAGGAAGTAAGAAACACAGGATGCAATAAAGACAGCCTCTTAAAAAATTGTGCTGACAGAATTGGCTGTACAAAGAAAACTGAAGTTAGATTCTTATATATCCCCCTGTACTAAGATTGATTCCAAATGGATCAAAGACCTCAATGTAAGTCCAGATACCTTGAGAATGTTACAGGAAGAGTTAGGAGAAAAACGAGGAGGGCTCCTTGGCACAGGAGAAAACTTTCAAAGTAAGTTTAGATAAATGGGAATACATCAAGCCAAATCAATCATTAGTCAGACTCAAAAGCCATGAAGGAAAAGAGATAGTGTAGCACAGATTTATTAGGGAGCAAACTTACATATGAGAGCCTGAGACAATGTATACCAATACTCCCTTATCTACATAGGTTATCTATAGTGGGTTTACATGAATATAAGAGTTTTCTGGTGGGGATTATTAAGAAAATGCTAAAACATAGATAGTACGTGAAATGAGTTGTAACTGAATCAAGGAAGGGGGATCTAGTTCAAAGTCTTGGCTTGATGGCAGCAAACTAATGTATATCTGCACAAAGGAAGAGGGGTAAAAGAGGAGTGGATATAAATAAAAGCACTGGTCTGAAGCCTCAAAGTAAGGACCCCAGTTTGGTGTGATCCAAGCAGTCTCTAACATGAGTTTTTTTTTTTTTTAAATTAACAAGCATTATTTTAGATTTTTACAGAGTGGAATGGTGCATAGTCACAGGCAATGTCTGCTATGTCAGGTAATCCAGTCTGCTCATTCACATGTTACCCAATAGCCAGGTTTCAACACAAATGACTACAATGAGATTGTACAAATGAGACTGTAACTTTTCCCTCTCATGAATCAAAATTCTGTCAAATGATTTCTGTCTTCCAGATGTTTACACAACATTTCTCATGATCTTTTCTACTATTTTGTCTTCATTATTGATGTACATAGTACTTATGTTGTTGTCTTGTATGTATATGCCATTTTTGGGCCTTGAACTCAATGTTTAATGTTCTCCCTTTAATAGTCTCCCTTGTATTTTTTGCTCATGGCTGATGACACTATTCTTTGAGCCACATCTTTACCTTCTGCTTCTGGCTGGATAGTTAGAGATAACTTCACATTTTTGTCTGTTTGGACTGACATTGAACTAAGACATTCAGGTCTTAGCCTCCTGAGTTTCTAGTATTCTACACATGAATGGCTAACACCAAGCTTTGCTATACTGTGATTTTAATTATGTGTTAGGAGAAAGTGAAAGTATATTTGTGCTAAGAGTGCAATTTTCAAATACAAGTTTGAATCAACTTTATATAGTGTAACTGTTATCAATTTTAACAGTTAAATCAATGAATGTTACACATTCCCACAGAAATATAATTGAAAATAAAAGGCATAATTTTTTCTTAAAACCAGTAAAGGAACCATGAATTTCTTTCACTTTACAATTCATGTTTTATATAACTTTAATTAGCAGACTTCCATGATCCAAAGTAAATATATTAATTTTATACTACAAGAAGCAAAGTGATTATAGTTAAAGATAGATATTTCATCACAGCCAGAAGATAACTTTTGAGCATTCTCACTAAAATGTTACATGCAGAAATTAACGGATATAATGTAGCTTGATCATTACATTGGGATTACCACTCCATACTTCATAAATGTTTAAAAAATAATTATGTAGCTATGTGCCAGTGGCTTATGCTTTTAACCCTAGCTACTAAGAAGTCTGAGAGCTGAGAATCATGGTTCAAAGGCAGCCTAGGCAGAAAAGTCTGTGAGACTCTTATCTCCCATGAGCCTCCAGAAAACTCACAGTGGCTCAAGTGGTGGAGCACTAGTTTTGAGCTGAACTGCTGAGGGACAGCATCAATGCCAAGATTTCAACCCCATGACCAGCAAAATTTAAAAATAAACAGTTACAAATAAATATTTTGACATAAATGCTAAAATACATACTTTAATTGTACATCTATTTTTTTTCTGCCTAATATCCTATTCCTTAGGAAGACCTTTTTGTGTAACCCTGTGTTCTTGATTAGAAGACCGGAACAAAGGCAATAATGAAAATATTCAAGGAAAATACTTGAAAACAATAGTAAAACAAACGCAGACAGTCCTGTTTTCACTGGTTCCAATGAGAATATACATTAAAGTATCACCTTTTTGTTATCATTTAAAGAACAATAATTAAACTTTAATTAGCAGTGAAGAAGGGAACAGAAAAATGTGCTTGAAGTCAGCTTGACTTTGAACAATCCAACATAAGCTAATGGATTTACCTTGTTTTTCTATATAGTTACCAAAATAATAGAGAGAAATACCTTAAGGCAGGAAAACAGCTAAGCCTAAGCAGTAAACTTTTGTATGTAAAATAATGGTAAGGGTCTGACTCTTTCAAAGTCAGGCTTGCAAAGTGGAAAAGTGTATTTGCTTTAGTGTGAACAAAAAAAAATATATAAATCCTTTATTAATGTTTTACATATGTAGACTAGGACTTCTCATGTTGGAGAAGAGGAAAGGTATGAAAAAGTTCAAGATTGACTATTCCCCAAGATCATTCTTATTCATTTATTTATTTTATATTTTTTATTAAAAAAATTTTTTTGGTCCGGTCGTGTGGACTGAACTCTGGGCCTGGGTGCTGTCCCTCAGCTCTTCAGCTCAAGACTAGCACGCTACCACATGAGCCACAGCACCACTTCTGGCTTTTTTCTTTTTGCTTATGTGGTGCTGAGGAGTTGTACCCAGGGCCTCATGCAGGCAAGGCAAGTGCTCTAACACTGAGCCACCTTCCCAGCCCTATAATTCTTATTTGTAATGTATATCAATGAAAGTAGCCTTGATTCCTCTTAGTGTCATGCTTGTTTACATTTAAAAGCATTATTTGTGCTGGGTTATAAGCTGCAAACACTTGAGTATTAATAAGCAGTCATTTCCTAAGAAAGGAAAGTTATTGTGTTAACAAACCTAAAATATCAAAGACTCAGCATAGTGGAAACTATTTTCTAGCTGTATCACAATTAGTAGGTATAGAATTTGTTTCCCATTGTTCCAGTGGACCCATTTTTGTTATCTTCTTTTTCACCATCTAGTGATCTTATAACATCCTATACCATCCTGGGATGTCTGTATCTTTACTGGATTCTCTAATTTCTGTTGGAAAGTTAGGTAGGATAGGAGATTGTATTTTTATTTCTGTTGTAACTTATTTTGTATTACTTTAGAAACTGTAACTCAAAATGACATAAATTATCTTTATGATATTAGGAGACAGATTTCATTTCCATATTCTTATCCTAGCCTTCTACATAACTTTGGTACTTTAATCCTCAAATGTGAAAATAAATATAGGGAGCTTCTTATTTAAATATTATTTAGAATTTCAAGACTTCATTAATGCAAGGCCCTTAGTAGTATGTTCATCATACATGTGTCCAAAGCCGGTGGCAACTTTTTCGTATTCTCAGAAGCTAGTGAAGGGTTAAAGTCTTGAGGCAGTGACCACTTGTTGCTTGTTTAAGATCAGCAAATTAGCAGAGCAACACGTGGTGGTAATCCAACCACCTGGTTGGTTGTGTGCCTTTATAAGTCCTGCAAATCTTTAGCTTGGGGTTCTCTTCCTAGGCTCTGCTGTGTCAGAGTGTAGTATGAGGCCTGAGCTGCAGCCCATTTAAATAAAACCTTAAAACAGCTGTAAAGTCTGACTCTCAGTGGTCTTCTTGGTGGCAGTTCTGCGACCTGGGCCCAACATATTAGTGGGGGCTTATCCAGGATTCCCCCAAAGACCCATGAGACCTCAGTCTCCAAATGTAAAACAGTGCTGTTTTTGTTAATTTGTCTTGCCCTGTTGTTGTATGTTTTACTTTCGTTTTCCTTTGTGAGGTTGGCCGCTCTGATTCATACTGTGAAAAGCGATGTTAAAGCAGACATGTTTGCATGACAACCATGGAGCACCTGGGAGACTTCCCAGATCCTCTTGTGAAGGGGTTTCCTTGGAATCCCACCAAGTGAATTGTGGGTCGGGGGTCCTTGGAAACCCGCCGTGTGAATTGTGGTGTAGGGGTCCTTGGAACCATGCCGTGAGAATTGTGGGGCATGGTTCGATTCGGTGTTGGGCCAGAAATGGCAAAGAGTGCCTCCTAACCGAGGCTTAACTATCCACTGTAGGTCGGATCTTTCTGCTGTGGGGCATGGGTTGGTGTGGAACCCCCCAGTGTCAGGAGTCAGCGGACCAATTCGGGAGATCTCCACTTAGTAACTGTCAGACCTGCGTGTGTTTTGTTTGTAGTATTTATTGGTTTTTTTTTTTTTTGACTGTACCACTGACAAGACAGGAAACCATGGGCAACAGTTCATCTAGCCCCCTAGTCTTACAAAAAGAAACTAAGAAAAAGAAATTGTACCCCCCCCCAGTATTTCAGGGAGATAACTTGGAAGAAGAATTGTTTCCTCCCCCATAGTCCCCTTCCCAGGTTCCTTTTGCAGAACCTGAGAATGTTCAAGAGGAGGAGGGAGCTATGGAACCATCAGCTGAACCCTCAGCACCTGCTCTTAAACTTTCTGAGGGGCCAGTCACTCAATGACGCTGTAGGATCAACCCCCCTTATAATGTAGCGCTTTTCTGTTACACACCATAGGTCCTGTGGATGCAGATGGTTGACAGCAAATCCAATATTGGCCATTTTCTACCAGTGATCTATACAATTGGTGCACCTAATATGCCCCCTTTTCTAAAAAGCCCCAGGATTTAATTTGTTTGCTTGAAACTATTCTCTTTACTCACCAGCCCACTTGGGATGATTGTCGTCAGCTTTTGCAGGTCCACTCGGAAACATGTCCTTGGCCCCACAGGAGCACCCATCATGGATCCTGCCCTAATCGCTGCCTATTTTCCTGAGCTCTAACCAACATGGTACTACAATACAGTTGAAGGTAGGGAGCAACTCCTCATCTATCGCCAGGCTCTGTTGGCAGGTCTCACGACGACTGCTCGCCAGCCTACTAATATGGCAAAAGTTTATGATGTTAGACAGGGAGGAAGTAAAAGTCTGGCAGCACATCTTGAGAGGCTCACGGAAGCTTTTAGTCAACATACCCTATATGATCTTGAGATCCAGGAGTAGGCTCAGATGATTGTGTTTGCCTATATAAATCAAGCTGCACCAGACATAAAGTTAAAGTTGCAGGCTCCAGACAGACTTGGTGAAAAGTCTATTAGGGATCTAGTAGCAGTGGGGAAAAGGTTTACAATAAGAGACAGACAGAGGAGCAAAGACAGGAAAGGAAGGACAGAGAAAGTGAAATTGAGCTTGAAAAGAGAGACCGGGCCAAGGAAAAGAGGCCAGACTTGTTGGACTCGTCACTATCACATGCCGAGCATACCTGGTTCACAGACTGCAGCAATTTCATTCGAGATGGAAAAAGGTTCGTGGGCGCAGCAGTCACCATGGACACTGAGATAGTGTGGGCAGAAGCACTCCCCTGGGGAATGTCTGCATGAAGAGCAGAACTAACGGCACTAACAAAAGCCCTACAAATGGGAAAAGGGAAGAGACTAAATATTTACATGAACAGTCGGTATGCTTTTGCAACAGTGAATGTCCATGGAGCCATTTATCAAGAGACGGGGCTGCTGACAGCTGAGGGAAAGGCTATTAAAAACAAATAAGAAATTTTAAGCCTCATCCGGGCCTTTTGGGAACCAGCAAATATTGCCATTATGCACTGCCCTGGCCATCAAAAGGGAACGTATTCAATAACCAAAGGAAATAACTTGGCCGATCAGGCAGCTAAGGAGGCGGCCCTCCAGCCCAGAGCTGAAGTAGACCCAGGGCCATGAGCTTTGACTCCTGAGCCCAATTCTCCCAAGGCTTGGAGTGGATAAAGAAAATTCCCATGCCCTATAAACCCTCAGACAGAGAAGTAAATAAAGACTGGTAGGAAACTGGTGAGGGGAAACTTATCTTGCCACAAAGATTGGTCAAGGGGTTTCTTAAGAGAATCCATCGGATCTCTCAAATGGGAACCCGAAGAAGGCAGGACTTGCTCTGACACTCAGAAGTAAAAATTAGGCAAGGAAATTAACTCATTGAGGACATTGTTAAAAATTGTAAAGTTTGTCAGCTCACCAATGCCCCTAATCAGCCGGTTACAAAAGGAACTTGCTTCCATGGAAATAGGCCAAGTGTGTATTGGGAAGTAGACTTCACAGAAATTAAAACTGGAAAATTTGGATATAAATATTTGCTAGTTTTTGTAGACACCTTTTCAGGATGGGTTGAAGCCTACCCAACAAAGCATGAGACTGCTAACATCGTGGCTAAGAAGATCCTGGAAAAAATCCTATCCAGGTATGTCTTCCCATCCACCATCGGGCTGGACAATGGACCGGCCTTCATCTCAAAAGTAAGTCAGGGGGAGAGTTCCGGGAAGATGGCGGAGGAGAAGCTGGAATCTGAACAAGCTCTTGCATAGAAAACAGTTTCAGAGTTCCAGTGAACAGTCCCACGCCAGAGAATCACACCAAGTGTGCCATCACAGGACAGAGAGTTAGTCAAGAGAGGGGAAGCCAAGCAGACACATCTGAGCGCCTGCCAGCAGCTGCTGCTGCGGCGGCAGGGTCGCAGCGGCGACCGCAGCCACGGCCATACCTTAGTGCTCACACAGAGAGTCCGGGACGAAGGAGCCAGACGCAGCGGGCCAGCGGATTCTACTCAACACCAGCAAGAACCGACAAGGAGCGGACAACTTCATCCTGCACTTTGCAGACCAGAGACCACCCAGGATCCAAGACTCGGCGTGAGTAGAAGCCCCACTTCCTCACTCCTTCCCAGGGAGCAGAGGAGGGAAGGCCACCCCTCCCCCCACCCAGCACCGGTGATCTCCATCTTGGATACCGACAAAGCTCGGAGGAGCGGCTAGCTCCAGCTCAGGCCTTGGAATAAAACGAGTCATTTAGCAGGTCACAAGAACTTAACGGCGAAGTGACCTCACAGACTCAGTTACATCCAGGGAAAAGTCACCCAGCTCAGGCGCCAGCCATTGGAGTGGCTCTCCTCACCGGGTAACCAGAGCCAGAGGCTGCCCCTCCCTCTAGCAGCCACCACAATCAATTGAAAAACAGAAACCCTGAGAATGGCTCCAGGCTGGGTGCTGTGAGTTTTTTTCACAAAATAGCCCCAGGGAAAAGCTACTGTTTGGTGAAAGGCCTCAACTCTACCCAGAACCTAGCCTCATCACTGCATCCCCCTCTTTTGTGATTCTCAAAGCAGATCACCCTCCCAGTAAACTAACCTGGGAGGGGGATCTCAAAATCTTGGGTAAAGCAGAGCATTTTTCTGCCTGTTCCAACAAACTGACTTAAGAAACCAATCAAGCCACAGGACCTCAAGCTGACCAGAGACTCCAACCACACTCTGGTTACAGACAAAAGGGAGATACAGGACTCTTCCCACCCCTCCCCCCCCCCCAAAAAAAAACAAAGACCTTTTTTTTCTTCTTCTTCTTCTTCTTCTTTTCTTTTTTTCTTTTTTTTTGTTTTGTTTTTTTTTTTTTCGTTTTTTGTTACCTTATATATATAAAAATTTTTTTTTGCTTTTCTAAAACTTTTATTAATCTTTAATTTTTGCCTCTTCTGAAAAAATAATTGTTTTCCATTAACTTTTTTTTTTCTTTTCTCCTCTTATAATTTTTATTTTAGGAATACGTGAATGTGTGTTTTCCTTTCTTCTCTTGTCTTCTTTCTCTTTTTCTTTCATTCTAAATTATCTTTTTGTTTTTTGTCTAGCTCTACTGAACTTCTGATCTTTTCTTCTCACTTTCCTATCCTTTCCATCTTTTCCTCTTTGTTCTTCTTTATGTGACTTAACTCTTGTCCTGCACATCCTCAGATAAACCCGTAGTTAACCAGTAGACCCTACCCCCCATTGTGTACACACTTAATCCACAAACTTATTACTCAATTCAAAACCTCTGAGACTTAAATTCATTAATAGCAGTACTACCTCTTTATACCTATATAATATTTTAAGCATTTTTTTAAAGTTTTTCACATCTCCTCTATGTCCCTCCCTTTCTCTCAACATATTCATATTCCTCTATAAATAGATGGTCTTTTAATCTCTAAAATAACATTAATTTTTACGTTTCTATTTTTTTTCTGGTCTCTTTTCATTCCCCTTTCCCTTTCTTCTTTTTCTCTCTCTCTCTACTTGCATCCTACCCAACCTATTTCCTGCACTGTGATTAGGACATAGTTAACTCTCCCTGTGCCTCCCCACACCAATCTATTCCTATTTTTTACCCACATCTCTCCCTAACCCTAATAATTTCTGGTTTTCCAAATTCTTCTCTGGGGTTCGAAGCCCTTTAACATATAGTTGTTTGATGTCGAATAGATGTATCTGTTGAACTAGATTGTATCTATAGACTATTGACTGTACAAATGCAAACTTTGGTTGATGGTTGCCTTAAGATAGTGTTCTAGCACAAAACTGGTGCTATCTTCATCTCAAATGGGCAGAGTAAGCCGGAAAAACACAAGAAAAATGGCAAATTCGGGTATCTCAATTCCCAATCTTGATAATCAGGGGTCAGAACAGATAATGAATAATCCAGAGGAGAGTTCCCAAACAGCTCTACAAACACTGCTGGCAAACATGATAAATGAAAAGTTTGACAATGTACAAAGGACTCTGTATGAGCGTGACAGGGAGAGAGAGGAGGCAACCCAGAAGTTTATACAGGAATATCATAAGCGTGAGGAAGCTACTCAAAAACTGATACAGGATTTGCGTGAACAACTTGAGAATACTCAAAGAGAAAGGGAGGAATGGCGTGAGCAGGCTGAGAACACTCAAAGAGATCTGCAGGAATCCCACGAATGGGAGGAAGCTAATCAAAGAGTAATACAGGAATTGAGAGACCAGGTAGAGAACACACAAAGATCACTAAAGGCATTCATGGAATCCATTAACAAAGAGCTGAAGGAAGTCAGGGAGACCACAAAGGGAATGCTGAATGGAACCCAACAGAAGGAATGGGAGCCCAAAGAAACCATAACCAATCAACTGAGTGATTTGAGGACAAACACTGAACACCAAATTAAGGAAGTAAAGAAATTCATACAAGACCTAAAACAGAGCTTCAACAAAGAACTTGAATCCATCAAAGCTGACCAACTAGAAGGAAAAGAGATAAAAAACAAAGTAGAGAGTCTTAACAGCAGGTTAGACCATGCAGAAGATCGAATCTCAGGTATTGAAGACAGCCTAGATATTATAGAGAAAGAACATACAACCATCCAAGACAAGTCCAAGAAATATGATAGATCTATCCAACACCTGGAAGACACCATCAGAAGGCCTAATCTAAGGATAATGGGTGTAGAGGAGCACCTAGAAACAGAAGTTAATGGTCTAGGAAATTTGTTTAACAGGATCCTAGCAGAGAACTTCCCAAACATGCAAAAAGATAGGCCTGTCCAGATACAAGAAGCCTTAGAACCCCAAATAGACCAGACCAGAATAGGACATCCCACCGCCACATTATAATCCACACAGGATCAACTCAGAACAAGGAAAAGATCCTTAAAGCTGTCAGAGAGAAAAGGGTAATCACTTATAAAGGGAAACCAATTAGAATCACCTCAGATTTGTCAGCAGAGACAATCAAAGCAAGAAGAGCCTGGAATGATGTATGCCATGCCCTAAAAACAAACAACTATCAACCAAGAATACTGTACCCAGCTAAACTCTCCTTCATAACCGAAGGCCAAATAAAAACCTTCCATAGCAAAGAAAAATTGAAACAATACATCTCCACCAAACCAGCCCTACAAAAGATTCTTAAAGATGTCCTAAACATAGAAAACCAACAAGACCGCAATAAAGGCCAAGAAACTGCACCCAAACTGAGAATCCAAGAACCATAGGAAGAACCCAGTTTTCGCAGCCCCCAAGGAGGTAGATAACATGGCAGGAACTCCCAAATACCTCTCAGTCCTATCTCTTAATGTTAACGGACCGAACTCTCCAATTAAGGGACATAGACTGTGTAGTTGGATAAAAAAACAAGACCCTTCTATCTGCTCCCTGCAGGAGTCACATCTTGCCCGTAAAAACAAACACATTTTCAATGTTAAAGGCTGGAACAAAATCTACCAAGCAAACGGACCGCATAAACAGGCGGGAGTTGCAATCCGAATATCAGATACAATAGACTTCAAATTAAAATTCGTGAAAAGAGATAAAGAAGGTCACTACATACTAATTAAAGGATCTCTCCTTCAGGAGGATATTACAATTCTAAATATCTATTCACCAAACAATGGAGCACCCAAATTTATCAAAGAAACACTACTTTCCCTCAAATCCCATATAGATCCAAGGACATTAATTGTTGGGGATTTTAACACACCACTCTCCCCACTAGATAGATCAACTCGGCAAAAACTCAACAGAGAAACCACAGATCTAAACAGCTGCATAGATCAACTAGACTTAACAGACATTTACCGAACATTTCACCCAGCAGCATCAGAATACACGTTTTTCTCAGCAGCACATGGAACGTTTTCTAAAATAGACCACATTTTAGGCCACAAAGCAAACTTGTCTAAATTCAGAAACATTGAAGTTATACCTTGCATTCTCTCTGACCACAAGGGAATAAAATTAGAACTCAACACCAAAAGCCACCATAGAAAGTCCGGTATCACCTGGAGGCTGAACAACACACTGCTGAATCATGAGTGGGTCATGGAAGAGATTAGAACGGAAATTCAAATGTTCATGCTATTCAACAAAAATGAACACACAAAATACCAGCTCCTCTGGGACACAGCAAAGGCAGTACTCAGAGGCAAGTTTATAGCTCTGAGCTCCTACATCAACAAATTGGAGAGATCTGAAACTAGCAATTTAATGACACATCTAAACCTCCTTGAAAAAGAGCAGCAAGATAAACCCCAATCCAGTAGACGGAAAGAAATAATCAAAATTAAATCAGAATTAAATGAATTAGAATCCAAAAAAACTATAGAAAGAATCAACAAAACAAAGAGTTGGTTCTTCGAAAAACGTAACAAAATTGACAGACCCTTAGCAAATCTTATCAGAAAAAGAAGAGAACACACCCAAATTAATAAACTCAGAGATGAGAATGGAAACATCACCACGGAAACAACCAAGATTCAGAACATTATAAGGGAATACTTCTCAAAACTTTATGCTAATAAGTTTGAGAACTTGACAGAAATGGACCTCTTCCTAGCAAATATTGACATGCCAAAACTAAACCAAGATGAGTTAAACTATCTTAACAGGCCCATATCAAGCATTGAAATAGAAACAGCAATAAGAGACCTCCCAGCTAAGAAAAGTCCAGGACCAGATGGTTTTACAGCGGAATTTTACAAGGCCTTCAAAGCAGAGCTCACACCAATTCTCCTTCAACTCTTCAATGAAATTGAAAGAGAAAGCTCACTACCGAACACATTCTATGAAGCCATCATAACCCTCATCCCAAAACCAGGCAGGGACTCATCAAAGAAAGAGAACTATAGACCCATTTCTTTGATGAACATTGATGCAAAACTTCTCAACAAAATTTTGGCCAACCGACTTCAACAATTCATCCAAAAAATCATACACCACGATCAAACAGGATTCATTTCAGGGATGCAAAGCTGGTTCAATATACGCAAATCAATTAATATTATTCATCACATCAACAGGAGCAAGAATAAGAACCACATGGTTATCTCAATAGACGCAGAAGAAGCATTCGACAAGATCCAACACCCCTTCATGATGAAGGTTTTGGAAAAATTAGGAATCCATGGAACATTCCTCAATACAATAAAGGCTGTATATGACAAACCTACAGCCAGCATTATACTCAATGGTGAAAACCTAAAGCCATTTCCTCTTAACTCAGGAACAAGACAAGGATGCCCACTCTCTCCACTTCTCTTCAATCTAGTATTAGAATGCCTAGCTACAGCAATAAGACAAGATGCAGACATAAAGGGGATCCAAATAGGGAAAGAAGAAATAAAACTCTCCCTCTTTGCAGATGACATGATCTTGTATTTAAAGAATCCCATAGACTCCACTCCCAAATTACTCAAGCTGATTCAAAACTTTGGCAAAGTATCAGGGTATAAAATTAACCCCCCAAAATCAATGGCTTTTCTGTATGCCAACAATGAGAAAAGTGTGGCTGAAATTAGGAAAGCAACTCCATTTGTAATAGCCCCACAAAAAATAAAATACCTAGGAATTAACTTAACTAAAGAAGTGAAGGACCTCTATGATGAAAACTTTAAAATCTTGAAAAAGGAAATCAACCCAGAACTTTAAAAATGGCAAAACCTCCCATGCTCCTGGATTGGAAAGATTAACATTGTGAAAATGGCAATACTTCCCAAGGCTATCTACAAATTCAACGCAATACCTATCAAAATTCCACCCTCATTCTTCAAGGAAATAGAAGAGGCAATCCAAAAATTCATATGGAACAATAAAAGACCCCGAATAGCAAAAACGCTCCTCAACGGAAAGAACACTGCTGGAGGAATATCAGTACCAGATTTCAAACTCTACTATAAAGCCATAGTAATCAAAACAGCTTGGTATTGGCATAAGAACAGACCTCAGGACCAATGGAATAGAATTGAAAACCCAGAAATGAACCTACAGACCTATAGCCATCTAATCTTCGATAAGGGAGCTAAAACAATAGAATGGAAGACAGACAGCCTCTTCAGTAAATGGTGCTGGCAAAACTGGTTAACTACATGTAGAAAACTAAAGCTAGATCCTTATATATCACCCCGCACCAGAATCAACTCCAAATGGATCAAAGACCTTGAACTCAAAGCAGACATTCTGAAAACCTTACAGAATGGAATAGGAGAAACCCTGGGTCTCCTCGGCTCAGGCCGAAATTTTCTGAATAGAGACCCGGAAACACAACAAATCAAAGAAAGGTTGGACAAATGGGATTGTATATGGTTGCAGAGCTTCTGCAGGGCAAATGACATAGCTAGCAAGATCAATAGAAAGCCCACGGATTGGGAGAAGATCTTTACTAGCCATACAACGGACAAGGGTCTCATATCTAAAATATACTTGGAACTCAAAAAATTAAACCACCCAACAACAAATCCTCAAAGAAACAACTGCCCAATAAGTAAGTGGGCGAAAGACTTAAAGAGAAGCTTCTCTGAAGAAGAAAGAAGGATGGCCAATAGACACATGAAGAAATGTTCAACATCCCTAGCCATAAAAGAAATGCAAATCAAAACAACATTGAGATATCACCTCACTCCAGTTAGAAGAGCAAAAATCAAGAACTCTAACAACAACAGATGCTGGAGGGGATGTGGACAGAAAGGAACCTTACTTCATTGTTGGTGGGAATGTAAACTTGTTCAACCACTTTGGAAAGCAGTATGGAGGTTCCTCAAAAGACTCCACATAGAGCTCCCCAATGACCCAGCAATCCCACTTTTGGGCATTTACCCAAATGATCACAAACAAGGCCACACTAAATCTACCAGCACAACTATGTTTATTGCAGCATTATTTACCATAGCTAAGATATGGAACCAACCCAGATGCCCCTCAGTAGATGAATGGATCAAGAAGATGTCGTATATATACACAATGGAATTCTATGCCTCCATCAGAAAGAATGACATTTCCCCATTTGTTAGGAAATGGAAAGGCTTGGAAAAAATTATATTAAGTGAAGTAAGCCAGGCCCAAAGAAACATAGGTCCCATGGTTTCCCTTATTTGCAATATCTAGTTTAGGTATGAGTCAAGCGGAAAAAGTCAGAGAATGTGATGTTAGGAAAACGAACCCTCAAATATGTATTTTAATGTTTTTGTTTCTTTCATGCATGTGTTTCTAACGCATTTATAATATTATTTCTTTGTTGCTTTGTATGTCCCTCCCCCACAGTGTAACCCCCACTTTCACTATATTTGATGTCAGTATAACATGTGGAGGAGACGGGGACAAACAAGTCGTTTAAGGATTCAGGTGGACCTGTTGCAACAATGAGAATTACAAAATGTCATGTCAAAACCAGCTTTACAATATCGGTGGGGGGGGGAGGGGGGGTATGATTGGGTGGGGGGGAGGGGGGAGTCTGGGAAGGCAGGTGATGGGTAAACAAAGGAGGAGGCTGCAATGCTTGGTAAGAAATGTATGCATTTTCCTGCCCATGTAATTGTAACCCCTCTGTACAGTATGTTCTCAAATAAAATAAAATACAATTTTAAAAAAAAAAAAAAAGTAAGTCAGGGAATAGCCGTGGCACTGGGGACAGATTGGAAATTGCACTGTGCGTATAGACCCCAGAGTTCAGGGCATGTAGAAAGAATGAATAGGACTCTAAAAGAGATCTTAACCAAATTGGCTTTGGAGACTGGCATAGACTGGATATCGCTCCTTCTTTTTGCCCTGTTTAGAGTAAAAATTAACCCTTTTTTCAAGAGAATTTGATTGTTAGTATTTTGGAATTATGCTTAATATTTATTTGATTGCTATTTTTAAAGAATGCACCACCCAATACTGGTTCTCTTCTAACTTTTTTAGGTCTAATCTATTTCTGAAAGAAACACAGCTATTTGAATAAATGAACTGCTTATTGAAGTTGAATCAGAAGAAAAGAGATGTTTCTGTGTGTATGTCACCTTAAAAATATACCTACAAGCTATTTATCTTAAAATCATCTATTTTTCATTATGTTTAGATTCTGATAAAATTTAGCCTCTCAACTCACACAATGATAATGCAGTCTTATTTCATGCCTCCTAAAAGCAACCAACAAATTACTTTGTTTTAAAAATATTTTTTTTAATTTTTAAAATTATATTGATTTAAAAATATATTTTTTACAAAATTATGCAAGGCAAGTGGCATATTAGATATTTAGAGTCATGTTCAGACTCTATGATGGAAGCCAGAAAGGGAAAAAATCATGTTTTTATTCTTCCTTGAACCACTCTGATTTACTTCATCTATTTCTGAAAGAATAAAATTCTGGCTTTGCAGCCTTTTGCTTGATATCCACAATGTGACATGCTTCTTTTATTAATAGAAGAATTTGGAGAAAGGATGCGAATTCACACTAGAAAAAGGAGAAGAGGAAAAGAGAAGGAGAAATCTAGATATTTTATTCTTCCTCATCTCACTCACAAGGTCTGGATAATGATTGTGGATATTAGATACATGCTCTAGAGTGATTAAACACTTTGTAGAACAAGTTAACCCCTCAAGTGATCACATAAAGAATGCTTATTTATAAATAAATAATAGCTTTAAACAGGAAGTATTATCTATTTGTTTAGTTCTTATTTAGTATTTGTTTAATTCTGGTGTGCTGTAGTCAACTATCATAAAGGTATACAAGAATGGTAAGAAACTAATATCTTAATATCATATTCTAATATTAGCTTTATTCTTGCTGTGTTTGAGTTTTGTATCAATTTCACATGATATATTCTTCCAGTGTATATGTTGAAAAAGAACATGTGGAAATATGCTATTTTTTAGCTAAGGGAAAAGAAGTTAGCTCTTAGACACAGACAATGCGATAGAAATCTTCCCCTAGAAATAGTCTTTGATCATTTCTGATTACTTTTTGTAAGCTAAAGTAAGACACATGACCCATCTTGACATTACAGAGTAGAGGTAAATCTCACCTACAAGAAGCTGATGCAGGACAGAGTAATATGCCAAGATATGCACCACTTGAGATAAAGAGGAAAAAGAAGAGAACTACAATACAATCAATCATAATTACCATCACATGTCTCTGCAGAAAGGAAGCTATTATGTACCTTTGTTTCTAAAACTACTGATATCTTCAAATCATGACATTTATGCTTGGATGTTACTGGAATTAGAGAACATTTTGATACTGAGACAGCATAAAATCACAAAGAAATCTGGGGTAATCAATTAATACTACATTTTGTTTTGCTAGGAAAAGAAACCATTTTATAGACAATAATTTATACTAGTAACTTTTTTTCAGGAACTGGATTTTGTTAATATATGTGACTATCCACCGGCATAAATGTCTTCATTTATCTGGATCTTGTGCAGCATAGTCAAGTAGATATGGGAGTTCTTCAGTAGCACTTTTTTAAAAGGTAGAAAATGTGGACAGGGAACCAATACACATATTTTTCCACTGTCACCATCCACATCCTCTGTCTTCCTTCCTAGGAAACACACCCAATCAATAAAAAGGCTTGGATATTTAGTTCTTGACCTTGAAAGTGGAAGCAGAATGTTATGGATGTTAGAGATGACTGTTAATGATTTTTTTACATAATAATGTCACATGCAAAAGCCCTATGAGTCCTGCAGATCTTAACACTGTACTTCCTTAGGGATGTGATAGGAATGTCAGGTGTACTGGAATTAGTATTGTTTTCCACTTCCTTTTGTACCATCTGACCTAAATTATAATACATAATAATAGAATGAAAAATAATGCCATCTTAAAAAAGTCATTTAGAGCTCTGGGAATGTGGCTTCACGCTGCAGTGATTGCTTAGCATGCATGAAACCCCTGGGTTCAATTCATCAGTACCACATAAACAGAAAAAAGTGATGCTCTGCCTCAAGTGGTAGAGTGCTAGCCTGAGCCAAAAAAAAAATAGCTCAGTAAGTTTTCCCTCACCCTGAGTTGAAGCCCCAGGACTGCCATAAATTCATTTAGCTAGTAAATGCCAAATAAAGAACCTATACTTGCAATATATAATTGTTCATTCCAACTATGACCTATCAATAGTTCATAATTCATGTACTTTACCTACATTAGAATATTGCATTGAGAAAAAAAACGTTTTGTTAATAGGTCATGGCAATTAATGTCAGGAATGTGCTTAAATATCAGGTGAAATTCAAAGATTTCAGGCTATTGAGTGGTCACTACTAATCACAATGGGAAGGGTAGTATAAGTGAGATTTGGAAATCTTTTTGCTCAGTTATGGCAACTAAAATGCACAGGCTAATTGATACTTGTGAAAGAAGTGAAGAAATAAATCCAGATGAAAGAAATAAATGATAATAATAACTAAATTATACTAGAAACTGTTCTAGGGAATCATTTTTGGTTATTGAAGAACTAGTTATCAACTAGGCTTATTCCTCATAGCCTTTAGCATTCTAAATCACTTAATTTAGTTCTTAATGTCTGTGTGATAAGTTGTATCACACTCAATGTTGTTCTATCATATCTGATCTCCTTTGCTTTCTAAAAATCTAAGTCTTTGCTGGGTCATAGAGGAGCTCTACGTGGAGTCTTTTGAGGAACCTACATACAGCTTTCCAAAGTGGTTAAACAAGTTTACATTCCCACCAACAATGCAGTAGGGTTCCCTTCTGTCAACATCCCCTCCAGCATCTGTTGTTACTAGAGTTATTGATTATAGCCATTCTTACTGGGGTGAGGTGGTATCTCAATGGTGTTTTGATTTGCATTTCTTTTATGGCTAGGGAGCTTGAGAATTTCTTCATTGGTGTCTATTGGCCATCTTTCTTTCCTCTTCAGAGAAGTTTCTCTTTAAGTCTTTAGCCCACTTATTTATTGGGTAGTTGTTTATTTGAAGAGCTGTTTTTGGGGATTTAAGTTTGGGAGTTCCAGGTATATTTTAGATATGAGACTCTTCCCATAAATTGTTATGTACACACAATGGAATTCTATGCCTCCATCAGAAAGAATGACATTGCCCCATTTGTTCGGAAATGGAAAGACTTGGAAAAACAGTATATTAAGTGAAGTAAGCCATGCCCACGAAACATAGGTCCCATGGTTTCCCTTATTTGCAGTAGCTAGTATATGTCTGAGTCAAGCAGAAAAGTTTAGATAAGTTGTTAGGGAAATGAACCCTAAGATATGTATTCAATTTTTTTTCTTTCATGCAATAGTTTCTAACATATTTATAAGATTATTTCTTTGTTGTTTTGTATGTCCCTCCCCCACGGTATAACCCCTGCTTTCACTGTATATGATGTTGGTGTAATTTGTGGAGGGTAAGGGAAAAACAAATCGATTAAATAGGGATACAGGTGGACCCATTGCAACAATGAGATGCACAAGTCGTTATGTCGAAAAATGAATTTTACAACTTTGGTGAGGGGGGGAGGGAGGGAAATGGATTAGGTGGGAGGACGGGGGCAGGATGGGAAGTGATGGGAAGGGGAAACAAAGGAGGAGGCTACAATGCTTAATAAGAAATGTACCCATTATATTGCTCATGGAATTGTAACCCCTCTGTACAGTATTTTCACGCTAAAAAAAAGAAAAAATCTTTCTCTATTTCTCTATTAACATTTATTTATACTAAGTTCACATATGTGAACATCAGAAGATGCTAAATTAAGAGCCCCATAGCTCATGAGTCATTAATGTAACAACATGGAAAAGAAGGGATTATTGTTACCTCAAATTTTCTGAAAAGCTGTAATGTCATCATTTGATTCAAATTTCGATTATTTGTCTAGTGTCATTAAGTGCACATAAATGCAAATATGAGCTGGATCCTGGTTGTTCACTCCTGTTATCCTATCTACTCAGGAGGTTGGGACCAGAGAATTGTGGTTCAAAGCCAGCATGGTCAGGAAAATCCATTAGACACTTATCTTCAATTAGCCACAAAAACCTGGATGTGGTGCTGTAATGAAAGTGGTAGAGTGCTCAACTTGACTGGAAGAGGTGAGGGACAGTACCCAAGATCAGAATTCAAGCCGCTCGACCAAAAAAAATTGAAATGCGACTTTAATTTTCCCCAAAGGGAACTATGAAGTCACTCGTTATCTTCCAAAGCAGAGAAAATAATTCCAAAGTGATTCAGTACACCTACTTTTGCTGAATTATTGACATTATGGCTTCTTTGCTGGACATTTCTTCTTTTAAAAATTGTCAAATATTAGCTTTATAATACACTTCATCTGATATTTCCTGGTTCAAAACAAAAGTCCATACAATTGATGTCACTTAGATTTCTTATTACCTCAGTTCAAAGCCAACCCAGGCAGGAGAGTTTGTCAAATTCTTATTTCTACTTAAACAACAAAAAGCCAGAAGTTGAGTTTTGGCTCAAGCATAGCTTTGGGGGCAGGTGGGCACGAAAGACAACTGTTCAGGAACAGGGTCCAGCCTCTGAGCTCGAGCCCCAGAAGTAGAACAAACTAAACAAACAAGCAAACAAAAAACCCCAATATTTCTTTGGGACCATCCTTAAAGCACTGGTTTGAGTAGAGGCTCCTTTTGCTGATCATACTCACTGTATCCTGTTTTTTGGAATCCTTATTGCTATGACTAACTCAGGAATGGATAACTGACTTTTGCAACAAGAGAATCATCTCAGGTGTTAAATATCAATGCATATGACATTTTAAAACATCCATGTCTTTGTTTCTTTGCAGTAGTACACTGTAAAGCAAAGTTATTTCCTTTTGTTCTATGCTGGCCTTCAAATGGCATATTGTTTCCTTTTGTAATATTCTCAAATAGAATTTTACAGAAAAGTTTTATATGAGTAAAGAGCAACTTGAAAAAGTCAGGAACAGAGTTTC
Organism: Dipodomys spectabilis; assembly: GCF_019054845.1. Classification (NCBI taxonomy): domain Eukaryota; kingdom Metazoa; phylum Chordata; class Mammalia; order Rodentia; family Heteromyidae; genus Dipodomys; species Dipodomys spectabilis. Next base: position 1,590,923 of record NW_024871045.1, read on the forward strand.
CTTCGAGCCTTCGATTATTTTCTTGTATAGTAAAAAGGACAGCCAGGGGCTGGAAAGGTGGCTCAATGGTAGAGTGCTTGCCTTGCATGCATGCAGCCCTGAGTTTGATTCCCCAGCACCACATAAGCAAAAAGAAAAAAAGCTGGAAGTGGCGCTGTGGCTCAATTGGTAGAGCGCTAGCCTTGATCTGAAGAGCTGAGGGACAGCGCCCAGGCCCAGAGTTCAGGCCCCAAGACCAGACCCCCTCCCCCATAAAAGGATAGTACAAATTAACTTGAACTTTGTCATTTCCTATGTTCAATTTCTCCCCTGGATTCAGTTTCCACTTCCTATATCAGTTCCTTCCACTTACTTCCAGTAACAATCTACCGTGCTGCTCCAAGCAAAAATGAATGTCTTCTAGCTTCATTGAAATAGCACAAAAACATCTTTGGACATGAGGTAACACGTGTTTCAGAGACAAATTAGTAATGAGAAAATATGGAATTTTCATGTCTTATAAAATATTGTCCATGTGCATATGGCCATATAAGATGATGTTAAGTAAAATGAACCCCAAAATAGGGACACAGTTTGTTTTTCCTTTCTTAATATTGTTTTTTAATATATCTAACTTGTACTATGTGTTTTTTTTTGTTTCTCTTCTATTTTCTTCCTCCATGGTTTAGACCGTTCCCATTGAATTTGATGTTGGTTACCTGCATCTTGCAAATACATTTTTCTAATGTGGGGAGGGGAAGGAAAATAAAATGCTGAAACAAGAATACAGCATGACCAGTTGTAACAATGAGAAGAACAAGACACTATGTTGAAAACAAACTTTACAACTTGGGGATGGAGGAGGTAGTTGAGGCGGTGAGGAAAAAAGGGATGGCAGGGGAAAAACAAAAGGGGTAATAATGCTCGCTAGATAATGTACTCATTAACTTACTTATGTAACTCTAACCCCTCTGCACACAATTTTTACAATAAAAAACATAAAAAAAACATTATCCTGGTGTGCATTAAGTTCAAATTTCCTAAGTGCTCTGTAAATTAAGATCAAGTTTAAGTTTAAGGAAGTTTTCAGAAACATTTTACTGTGAGTGTGTGTGTTGTGCTTTATTTCCCAAGTGTACATAAGTTAACAGAAGGAGAAACAATAGGAATAGGAAAAAGAGACGTTCAGTGTTTAAGTATAATGTTTCAATACACTATAGAAGACTCTGCAAATAAGACATCTTTGAAACAATAAAGCCAAGATCAGTATGTAGATTTATGGGAGTGATATAGACAAAGCATTACTCCTAAGTGGAACATGAAGGATGAGGCGATGCTCTTTCTTCTACGAGCTCTAAATCATGGTAGCTAATCAGGCACACTTGAGAAAAGTAGAATGGAAAAATAATTCTGGTTCCAAGCAAGTCAGATATAAAAGCATGGACTTAACTGGAAAAAGGCCATGTTGAGAGAGCAAGAATTATACTATCAATGAACTGGTGGCTAAGATCACATTTCTTTTCTTTTTTGTTTCTTTTTCTTTTTCTTTTTTTTTCCTTTTTTTGATGGTAGTGGGGTCTGGACTCCTGGACAGGGACTGTCCCTCTACACTTCAGCTCAAAGATTGTGCTCTACCTCTTGGGCCACAGTGCCACTTCCAGTTTTCTGGTGCTTTATTGGAGATAAGTGCATCAGAAACTTTCCTAGTCGTGCTGGATTTGAACTGCAATCCGCAGATCTCAGCCTCCTGAGTACCTAGGATTATAGGCGTGAGCCACTGGAACCCTGCTTATGATTATATTCCTAACTGTGTACACTCGGCATATGTAATGTGTATGTTCATCTATCTTTATATGAATTTGAGTTTAAAATCTGGTCTTCAGCTTAGATTTTACACTCACAAAAATGTTTGTATTTTAAAAGTTGATACTCCTGGAGAAATAAAACTTAAGAATGTAAGTGATTCTGGGATGTTTAGTTTGCATCCAGCCTGGGCAGAACAGTTTTTAAGACACTATCTATAATTAACCAGCCAAAAGCTGCATTGGAAGAATGCTTCAAGTGATGGAATACTAGTTATGAGCAAAATTGCTGAATAAGAGCTTGAGGTTTTTGCATACATATATACAAACATGCACATACACACAGAGGCACTTATATGTTCAAATACACATATGAAACAACTCTCAGAATGTGTAGAAAATTTAGGAAATAATAGAAAATATGTCTTAAGACTAGAATCAAGTGATAATTTTTAATATGAGAAATTCCACAAGTGAATTTTCTTCAAAAAAGCTTGAGAATATTACAAAGGTAGGGACCAGAGATAATAAGAAAGTCAAGTAATCATTATTCAAGGGATCAGATCCATGGAGGAATGAATCAGAGACCCCTTCAGGTGCATCTGAATAGGTTCATATCCTGTGTCAAATGTTAGAACATCTTTGAAAATAGTAGATAAAACAGTCTGAGCAGTCACTCTGGTGGATGATATCACTGGAGAAGTTCAAAATTTCTAATCTGTATCTAGATTAAAGAAGCCAACAAACTATGGTTGGACAATGTAATACAAGCCAAAAATTCTAGCACTTAGACTAGGACAGGAGATTCGAGAGTGGAATTACATAGTGATATATTCCCTGGACTATGTAGTATAATTTTGTCTCAATAAAACAAATCAAGAAAGGAATAAAAAATAAAGAAGAAAGGAATACACAGTTGGAAGTTTGAGCTAATTTTGTCATTATGTTTTCAGAAGTCAAGTTTCCTATTGAAATGCAACTCATATATAATCCTCAGTTGTGTTTTAAAGGTTGTCTTCATTACAGAACATTCATACATGCAAAAGAGCTCACGATTCCCAACCAAAAATTTGAAAAAAGTAAGCATCATTCTGTTGGACTCCAAAGAAATGTTGAAGGATTACAAAAGCTTAAGCCTGGAGAAATAAGAAAGTTCATTTAATGTAGGACTTTGTAGAACTGGCTGAATTAGAATTTAGATTTAAAAGAAATATTTTTGTTTGTAATTTCATATTTTATATGATACTACAAAATTGTTTTCAAGTAGAAAATTTAATTTAGAAATTCACAAATGATTCTGGCATTCTATTTGCCTAAAATATTCTCTCAATGAGGTATAATTAGAACCTAGTTAATAGATAATTCCAACAGTTCATGTGTAACATGATAATGTGAATATTCTAGACAAAGTTGCTAACAAATTGATTATATTAATTTATAAATTTATAAAAAGAGCAATTTTTTGAGACTTTGGTGTGACATGGTATGAAGAGAGTAATTGCGTGACATCTTTTTCTTCTACCTATATATAACAGAGGAATAAATTTTCTTATTTATGTACCTCTGTATACAATGAGAAAATGCTAGGTTTGGGGTTTGTTTTTATTTTATTTTTGTTATTTAGTTTGTCCTAGGGCTTAAACTCTGGGCCTGGGCACTGTTCCTGAGCCTGTTTTTGCTCAAGCCTAGTCCTCTACTACTTGGACCTCAGTGCCACTTGTGTCTGGCTTTTTGTGAGCAGTTTAATGGCGATAAGAATCTAAGGAACCTTCCTGCCTGGGTGGGCTTTGAACCATAATCTTCAGATCTTAATATTCAAATATTCAGATCTCCTAAATATCTATGATAGATAAAAATATGACTATAAATAATATTTGCAAGTGTTCTGATTTCAAGAATAGCAGTGGGGGAAAAAATGATGCAGCAAAGTTTAGTGTTGTGTTCTTTCCACGATAGGAAAGGCATCACATTAGCAGAAGTGAAGTATTTCTTCACAATAGTGATAAGCTAGTCATGATGTGAATTTAGGAAATTTTATAGTGCACCTTACAAGTTAGAAACCGTTGGGCTAAGATGACTTTACGGCATATAACTTAGGAGTGATGGACATAGAAATAATAGCTTACACTGATGAACAAATGTTTACTCTTGAGGAATTAATTATTATAGATACTTCATAGTTTTATCTTCTACCAGAATGTGGTTATTTTTTCTGTTGACTTTTAAATATGTAATGCCCCATTGGAAACTGCATCTATTGCAGAATTAAATAAAATGCAAACAGGTACTGTTTTGAATGTCTCTGGTATGGCATGCTTAGAATTTGTAAATGAGTATTAGTACTCATAGGAATCTTGAAGAACACATATATTCTATCCTCTTAACAATTAATTAGTTTTAAAAGTTAGAAGTTTCCATAGAATTGAACAGTTTTCTGTTTTAGTATGAGACAATACTAAAATAATATTTTTCTTCAAAATAATGGCAAGTATCTTCTGAAAATATTGTATAGTTTGATAACATTCAAGGTGATGACCGTCTGATAAAGAAAGGTGTAATTAATTCAAATTAGCAGCCAAAACGTTCATTTTTTTAAAAAAGGTAATACACATAGAATAATATTTACTATACCAATACAGAAAAATTATATTTTATGCAACCCATTTTTAATTTAATTTTATTGTCAAGGTGATATATAGAAGAGGTGTAGTGATTTTAAGGTAGTGAATACATACCATGATGAACTTTTACCCCTTCCCTCATTTTTCTCACATTTTTCCTTCTCCCCAATACCCCGCACAAGTAGTAATGTAAATTTACAACATGTTGTCTTGTGAGTTTTGCTATTGCATTGGTTTGCCCTTTGTCATTTTTCTCGCCATTTTGTTGTTCCTCTTCCCTTGCCAAATTAAGATAAATGTATATACAATACACAAGATGCTGAAATCAAATAAAACAGGGGATAACCCAAAGGGGAAAACACAAAAAAAAAAAGAAATCACATACTACATTAAAAACAACCACAAAGGAAAACCTCTGTTTCCATACCCAGGAGTTCATTTTGCTCAGCATCATCTTATGTGGTCATATATACATAGATATTGAGCAATTCTGCTCAACTGCTAGGACCATCCTAGACATTTCCTTCTTATTACAAATGAGGAAAACCATGCCATCTGTTTCTTTTGTCTTGTTAATTTTACTTAGTAGGATTTTTCCAATTCTTTCAATTTCCACATGAATTGGAAACATATAATTCTATCGTGCATATATAAACCACATTTTGTCAATTCGTTCATCTACTGAGTGACATATTGGTTTAAAACATGATTGCATGTAAGTATCACTTAGGCTCATTAAAAAATGACAGATGCCATTTCCCATGACATTCTAAAATCATGATTTCTAAGTAAGATAGGATTTTATGGAAGTACAAGTGTTGAGATATGTGGATGAGTCTATTTATGTATTGCACTGAATTAAGCAGGAAGATATCCAATATCATATAGGAAAAAATGGTAGTGACAAAATATTTCCCTTGAGTAAGATATAGGAGGCTGCCAGAAGTATGAAATAGTTCAGATCATTTTGAAGAATTTAGAAATGCAAGCTCAAGTATTTGTCTATAAATAATAATTATGTAATTAGAAGGGCAAAAGAAGGGGAAGAGAAGAAAATAACTGACAGCAGATCATTGTCTCAAGTTAGAGTATAAAAAGACCTAATTTATAACTTCAAGTTAGCGAGAGACCAATATAATATGTCCCACTTAATTTAGGTACGTGCAAAATATTTACTTGGCATTTTCCTACTTTAATGCTCAAAAATAAATGAAGACTTATAAGAAAAGTTATGTGATTGCCATTGCTTCAAAATGAACACTAACTGTGATGAGCCTTTTTTCTCACTTTGCACTTTGAAAATAATCCCTAAATTGGTGATGCTGTGGCTGATTAGAGTAAGAGTTAGGGGCTTTCACTTGTACAATTATCCCAGAATAGTTTAAAGCAGTTTTTCCCCTAAGTTATCCAACTACATTTTCTGAAGCTGTACTTTGAACACACCCTCACATCTGAGAATACTATTTGAAATTATACTTCAGCATTTCTTGGGACAGTCTGTTTTGTGCCTTTGTCTGTATGCACATTCCTTTTGAGTTCATAGTTGCTCTATTTCCATTTCATTTTTATAAACTAATAAGAACATTGTTCAACTACCACTAATTGATTGCACAGGCCCAGTCTATGTATGAAGGTACTTTGTCTAGGTTAAGCAATAGGATAATACTCACTCTCTGAGGAGAAAATTTCCACAATATAACACTATGCCAACATTAGAGGATGTAGAATTTGAAGCATTTTGAGACTGTGATATTAGAATTGAAAGGCTCCTTAAGAACACTTTCTTGTAGCTCATTAGTTCACCCAGGAGAAATATAAATATCCACAAAATTTGGAGTTAATTATCTGAATTAATACTAGATCCTAGATGGTGTGTTAATAAAAGTCACCATTGTAGTATTGTTACGTCAGAACCCTTCACTACGAGAAAATGAAACAAACTCAATAAAGCAACATGTCTTATCTTTTTAGGCATTTAATCCCAGTGGTGAGGGTAATGTCTGAGCACTTCCATTCAATAAAAGCTTGAAGTTTATAAGAGCACTTTCTACATATAAAAAATTTTGGCAGGTTGATTGACAGGGTTATTTCAGCATGGAGATATCCCTAACAAGAACTAGACTTAGAGTATATGGCAGATATGATGTGTCCAGGGCTATTGAGGCAATTTCTATTCTAAAGAAGAATCAATTCGAGCAGTCTTCAGTAACATCAGTAAATTGTATGTTCAACCTAATGCTTGGTGTTACTTTTCCTACATTTATAATGAGTAGGCTGATAAATATCCAAACATATCTAAAGATATTTCAATCAAATCCCAAACTGATATGGATACATTGGTCACTCATTGGAACTGTAGGACAAATTATGCTTGTCTGTGCTGTAGTTCAATCTATAATCTCCTGGCGAAACAAAGTTTTCAAAAATATTCACAGGATACCTCTAAGTAAAGTTCATGACAGTTGTATCTGTGTAATTCTTCTAAAGTCAGGATAAAAGCATTTGTTGCCAATATTTAAAATCAACAGGATCTGTTGAATTCGTTGATCTAGAATTTTATGGCTTCACATTCATATCTCAAAATTTTATCAATATGATTTTCACCAAAACACTGTTCTTATTGAACTTGTCTATGTCCTTTTAGTTTTCAAATCCAGATAGTATATTTCCTTCAATAGCTTCCTGAGAATTCTTTCTTTTCTTTACTTCTGTAAATCTGTTTATTACTTTCTTGATTCCTTATTTATCTCTTTTTTACAATCTTGTCCACACTAGTGCTTACATTGCTCACACTTGTGTCAGAACTTTCCTTTTCCTCTTCCCTTTAATTATGTCCCCGATTTTATTATTCTTTTTCATATTCATGGTCGTGTATATTTTGATGATGTCTAAACAGAAATTTCTTTGTGTCTGTTTAACATAAACTTTAGAAATATCAGAAAATTTTAACTCTAAATCCATCATTTCCACCTGTAGTCTTTATTATCAAGAATATAACTAACACAGTTGCCAGACAGAGCTGTGGACGCACTTCAGATTTCTTCTTAACCTTCTACTCCTGCACATTAGATAAGATAAATGATCAAGATTTTCTCAGTTTCTGTCACTAATATAATTTGTATGTACCCCTTCTTATACCCCTGACACCAGCCTGTTTCAAGTATTCATCACTGGTCACCTATTCCTAAAACGACCATTTACAAAGTATGCTTTTTCCCCATAATCTTCTCATATTGGTCCTCTCCATCAACAAATTACTCTCCTTGTAAGCAAACAGAATGAAGAACTCAGACACAAATTCCAGTATCATTATTTACTCATTACATTGACTGTTGGCCTTACATTTCTCATAAGTAAATGGATGTAATCTACCAGAAATATTGAAGAATATATTTGTTGACTTGTAGAGCAAGAAAAGAGAAAAGTGACGAATCTTTACATTTTCCAACTTAGCTTGCAAATAAGGAAATAGTCAAATTCAGTTTGTTGGTGTAAAGTCACAAATTGTTTCATGCAGAAATAAAAATAAATTTTACCTCCTGGCTCTAAGGCTTGTGGTATTTTAAGGCAACTACAGATATTTAAGTGGTATTATGTAAATTGTGTCATGTATTCACAGCTGTATTGAAGAACATACTCTTAATTTATTATTGTAAATCATTGGTTATTGAATAATATCTATATGAGAATAGTATTTGAAATAATCACACTAAGTTGAAAACTATATCCATCAAAATGTGGAAATAAACGATTTTATTTTAAAAAATACCACCAAGAAAAGTCAGTATACATTTGAGACTGCAGGGATAACATTAGGGTTTTAACTGCCTTTACCTATTTATGTGATTGTATTTCTTGAAATTGAAACTCTACTCTTGTTATTCTTATTGTATGTAATCCAATGTTGTCCATTACTATGTATTTAATGTAGGAAATCTAGCTTCAAAGATGTCTAAAGTTTTTTCCTTTTCAATCACAACATTGTCATTATCGTGCTACACCGTGATCATCATCATCATCTTCTACAAAATTATTATTATCATCATAAGTGCTAATTATTGAAAGTGTGTTTTGTGTCTATGATTTTTTCTTTTGTCTTTTGATAAATAATTTAAATGTTTGTACTTTGCATGCATCCATATTAAAATTTTAAACAAATAAAGAGACAAAAAAACTAAACCATATCAGATAGCTTGACTATGTGCTTATAACAAATTATGAATTAACTTCCTCTCTCCCCGATACTACACACAAATATTCAAGTGTTTGAACAGAACTTTTTCAAGTGATATATCGTAAATGTTACAATATCATGTGCATATCTAAAATTTCATTGAAAGTAATAAACACTACTTTCTATTGAAATATTAGTTATTTTTTTGTAGGAAAGTTTTAGAAAAATAGACTGTATATCTTTGAAATGAAAAAAGATCAAAAAGAGTAGCATACAAGTTTTTCAGGGATTCTGTCTTATATAAATATATATATATATATACATATATATGTATATGTATGTATATGTATATGTTATGTGTAGAAAGATACATTTTTTAGAATTGTCTTCAGAAATACATACATATATCTAAATTCATGTGTAGACTGATATATGTTATAGTGACACAAACATCTTAAAACATAATTAAAATTTAAAAAAAATTTTCATACCAAGTCCGGGTAACTCAGGCTTATAATTTGAGCTATTCTGGGTGCTGAGATCTTAGAATTGTGTTCGAAACTAGCCCAGACAGAAAAGTACATGTTGGATTCTTATCTCCAATTAACCACCAAAAACAGGTATTAGCTCTGTGCCTCATGTTGTAGAGTGCTGGCCTTGAGGATAAAAAGGCTTAGAGACAATGCCCAGGCCTGCAAACAACACCCACAACAACAAAATGTATCACATTAATTTCACAAAAGCATCTTTTAACTGCTGTGAACATTTCTTAGAAACATGAATACATCCCCCTGGAAAATGTTAAGTAAAAAGTATAGAATATGTTGAAGACATGACTATTTAGATTGTTTAAGATATTTAGGTAATGATTAGGAATTAAGAATAATGATAGGTAGATAATATATTGGGACTGGTTTCTTATTCTATTTTATGATAGTAATAGAATGATATTTGTAATGATTTTATAAAATTATTCTTGCTTGGTACTTGAATTATAATAAGTGATAAACATTTTAAACGATTTCCAAACAAAGGAATATCAATTCTTTTGTAACTTCAAAACAATTAAGAAAATTATTCTAAGGCTGGTTCACTCTAAGACTATATTGGTTTTCTTGTTCTAGTTTTCATATGTTGGTAGAAATTAAAATTAAAAAATTCAATGGATTTTGGCATTCAGGTACATCTTCATAGATACTAATATTGGAGTTCCTTATGTGGAGTGGTTTAATTTCATTTGTTATTTTCCCAAATAAATCAAGATGATTGTGTATTTTGTTTCTTTTCACTGCTATTGGCTCTTATCTTGAGAATATTTTTTTCCTAGCAAAGTAGAGAAAAACAATGGATTAAGCAAGTCATATATGCCTTTCATAAAATTCATATGCCTAGATTTGGGTCTTCTGTCATTTGCTAAATGTTACTTCCAGAAAAGGTTATCAATTATTTATAAGTGATGCATAATTCCTAGGTATTCCAGTTATCACATACACTTTTTATTGAGTTATCTCTGTATAAACTAAAAAGAAACAGAAAAAACTCTCAAAATAAACAGAAATCACATCTTTGTTTTAATGCTGTAATTTATAAAGAGTTTTTAGCCAACACAGAAAACATCATTATAGGTAATCTGCATTTTGTTTGCAGAGTTTTTAACAATAGTTTTTTTTTCCTGACATGTAATTCACTTGCAATATATTATCTCCTTTTATTGTATACATTTTAGTGATCTGGATGTGAATTGTATCTTCATAGGTTTTCAAAGCCTAATTTTCACAAACTTACATTTCTTCAAGTAGACATGCTGTAAATTTTAGAACAGACATTAAAATAGATAAAAAATTCAGTTACAGGAATTTGCCCATCATATATCCTCTATAGTGTGCCTTTTAAAATTTGTTTTTGATGATTATTTCCAGGGTCTCACACATACTATTCATGTGCACTGTCAATGAACTACATTCCATATCCCAACAAGTTTTATTACTTTTCTTTAATACATTCATAGAAGTGTAATGCATGGATCCTATACAATTCTCTTTGACCTTTTGAAGACTTGAAAATGTGCTTGCTAAAATTATCGCAGTATTATAAAAATCAATCACTATGATCAATTTCTCCACAAATGAATTAATATATTTTGTGTCATGTTCTTATATTATAATCATACTAGTGAGTTTTCTTTTTCTTTTTTTTTTTTTTAGAGACTAGAGTGGAGATTATTTCATATGCTCTTCCTATTGACTATTAAGTTACATATGTTCTTTAAAGAAATACTCTATTCGGGAAAAAATTATATAGAATTAGAAGATATAAAAATACTTAAGACGGGCTGGGAAGATGGCTCAGTGGTAGAGCACTTGCCTTGCATGCGTGAGTCCCTGGGTTTGATTCCTAGGCACCACATAAGCAAAAAGAAGTGGTGCTGTGGCTCAAGTGGTAGAGCACTAGCCGTGAGCTAAAGAGCTGAGAGACAGCGCCCAGGCCCAGAGTTCAGGCCCCATGACCGGAACCCCCAAAAAAGTACTTAAGATTCAGAATCATTGTAGCATTAACAATGTATCATTAACAAGTATGTGCCCTCTATCTGTTTGTCATGTTTTCACTTCTGTTATAGTGTCCTTTGAGTTATGGAAGGTTATCACTTGAGATATAATCCAGTTTATTCTTCCTTTTCTTTAGCCACTAATGCTTTCCATGTCAAATTTTTAGAAAACTTTACTGATCCAATGTCATGAATTTTTACATTTATGATTTATAGGTTTTTACATCTCACATTTGGTTTGATAATCATCTTTTTTATTTTAAGTTTTTGTATTAGGATTGAGGTTGGCCCGGCACCCATGGCTCATGCCTGTAATCCTAGCTACTCAGGAGGCTGAGATCTGAGGATCGCAGTTTAAAGCCAGCCAGGGCAGGAAATTCGGTGAGACTCTTATCTCCAATAAATCACTAGAACCCGGAAGTGGTGCTTTGGCTCAAGTGGTAGTGCGCTCGCCTTGAGCTGAAGATCACACAGATAGCGCCTAAGTTTTACTTCTACTTTCCCTATTTGAATCCACTTTATGTCTGCATCTTGTCTTATTGCTGTAGCTAGGCATTCTAATAGTAGATTGAAGAGAAGTGGAGAGAGTGGGCATCCTTGTCTTGTTCCTGAGTTAAGAGGAAATGGCTTTAGTTTTTCACCATTGAGTATAATGCTGGCTGTAGGTTTGTCATATACAGCCTTTTTGTATTGAGGAATGTTCCATGGATTCCTAATTTTTCCAAAACCTTCATCATAAAGGGGTGTTGGATCTTGTCAAATGCTTTTTCTGCATCTATTGAGATAATCATTTGGTTCTTATTCTTGCTCCTGTTGATGTGATGAATAATATTAATTGATTTGCGTATATTGAACCAGGTTGCATCCCTGAAATGAATCCTGTTTGATCGTGGTGTATGATTTTTTGGATGAATTGTTGAAGTCGATTGGCCAAAATTTTGTTGAGAAGTTTTGCATCAATGTTCATCAAAGAAATGGGTCTATAGTTCTCTTTCTTTGATGAGTCCCTGCCTAGTTTTAGGATGAGGGTTATGATGGCTTCAAAGAATGATTTTTGTGTTTAGTGTTTGTTCTCAAATCACTTAGTTGATTGGTTATGGTTTCTTTGGACTCCCATTCCTTCTGTTGGGTTCCATTCAGCATTCCCTTTGTGGTCTCCCTGACTTCCTTCAGCTCTTTGTTAATGGATTCCATGATTGCCTTTAGTGATCTTTGTGTGTTCTCTACCTGGTCTTTCAATTGCTGTATTACTCTTTGATTAGCTTCCTCCCGTTTGTGGGATTTCTGCAGCTCTCTTTCCTCCCGTTTGTGGGATTCTTGCAGTTCTCTTTGAGTGTTCTCAGCCTGCTCACGCCATTCCTCCCTTTCTCTTTGAGTATTTTCAAGTTGTTCATGCAAATCCTGTATCAGTTTTTGAGTAGCTTCCTCACGCTTATGATATTCCTGTATAGACTTTTGGGATGCTTCCTCTCTCTCCCTATCACGCTCATACAGAGTCCTTTGTAAGTTGTCAAACTTCTCATTTATCATGTTTGCCAGCAGTGTTTGTAGAGCTATTTGGGAACTCTCCTCTGGATTATTCATTATCTGTTCTGACCCCTGATTATCAAGATTGGGAATTGAGATACCCGGATTTGCCATTTTTCTAGTGTTTTTCTGGCTTACTCTGCCCATTTGAGATGAAGATAGCACCAGTTTTGTGCTAGAACACTATCTTAAGGAAGTTCTTTATTTTTTTACCTTGCTGTACTTTATTTCCCTGTATTACTTCACAAATTAACAAAATCAGCTAAGGACCTATTTACATAAAATTCATCATGTTTCTCTAAAATCTACTCTCTTTTTGGAAGCCTGCTTTTAGTTGACCCAAAAGTATATTATTCAGGAGGTCAATTCATCTCTCACAACTCTGTAGTATTAGATTATCATTTAGGATCCTCCTAGCAATATGATTTTGTGTAATCCTGCATCAAGCAGCATATTTCTTTCACCAGAAGGGAAGCCTCTGTCAAACAATTAATAATAGGTTTTACTCCTCCTGGCCAGCATCTGTAGTTATATTATCTTCATCTATTTCATGATCTGTTTGTGTATGCTAAGGACTGCTGTGAAAATAAAAAGGCCCTTCTCAGCATTTAGCATTTGTATACCATTCATAGATATGAAGGTGTTTAAATATTACTAAAATTGCTTTGGAATAAATAATGTTCAACTTGAGTATCTTGAGAAAGAAGAATTGGTTTCTCAGAATTTTAGATAAGAACTTGAGTGAAAGAAACAAAAGGAAAAGTGAGGAAAAACTCAACACATACATTCAAATTAAACAAAACAACCCAAGAAAACACAAATTAATTCAGTACTCACGAACCTGCAGGAAATAAATGATTAAAAAAAAAAAGCTATGACAAGCTTATGAAAATCCTGAGTACATGGGAGTGTGAACTGTTGTGAGGATAGTGGTTAAAGCCCAGACTGGACAGAAATATCTGTACACAATGCCATTCACCTGTTATTATAAATTTCAGGAAGAATAACATAAAGTGGGCTGAGCCCAAGATCATACACAAGTTGGAAGCCAAATTCTATATGAAAAATAATCAGGATAATTTAGGGCTGAGGACATGACAAAGTGGTAAGAAGACCATTTAGGGGCACAAGACACTCAATTCAAAATCTATTATGGGTATTAAAAAGTTATGATTTTAAATAAATTGTAACATTTTAATATGTGAGTGGAGAAAAGTCCATGAGACAGATAGAATGAACCCACGTTGGAATGCTTTCTACTTAAGTGATAATGTTTTGTGGTACTTCAGACAAAACAAAGTTACACTGCAAATGAACATGGATGTTCAGTTGGGTAATGGAAATACTCTACTTAACAGGTGTAAATTAAATAGATTTTTTGGGGGTAGATTTTATTTCTTGAACTAAGAAACTGGATGATGTCCCTGAACTTTTTCTCTCAAGGCTACCACTCTACTACTTTGAGCCAAAGTTCCAATTCTGATATTCGGTTGGTTGTTTGGACATAAGAGACTCACGGACTTTCCTGCCCAGGATGGCTTTAAACCATGGTCATCAGATCTCAGCCTCCGGAATCCAGGTATGAGCCGTCGATGTTTTTAATAACTTAGTAAATTGTACCATTACAGCAGTTATAAATGATCATTATAACCTGTGTAATATATGTGTGTACGTATATATCAATACATACATGTAGAAATATTTTATCACATTTTTGTATCTACAGAAATTTATGAAATCATCCTTCATTATAAAACAAAAAGGAAAAAAAAAGTTAATAAGGATCAAAACAAAGGGAATTGTCACACGTTTCTTGTTGAATGGAATGTGAATTGTGAGAATCAGTTTGGGAAAACCATCTCTACATTAACAAAATAGATAATAGCTATTAATTCCAATCCATCTATTTTCACATATTGTGTATCCTCACACATTAGTGTCAAAATCAAAGCAAACATTTTTGCCTTTGTATTTAAATCACCTGTTATAATTTAGGTGATAGATGAAGTAATCAAATAAAGATTAAAATAATAGTATGTGAGGCTATGAGTTAGAGCTGAAAAAGATTTCAATATGATGATAACTTAAATTGCATATTTCTTACTTTTACTCTCTTGTAACGTCCCGCATTCTCACATTAGGATTGCATAGAAGGTTCTCACTAAATTATATGTACAATTATGAAAAAATATATTGAAAGAATATGAGCACAGTGTGTTTTAGCTTATTGAGACCTGTAAGGAGTAGTGTGTTTTTGAGGACTTGAAAAACGTTGTGATGGAGATGAAGGAAGGCATGTGCTTATTCTGGAAAACTGTCTAGAGGATTGCTCCCGGAAAGATAGTGATGAATTCTTCCAAAAGGTTACAATGAAATCACTTTCAGAAGCATGTTCACTGCTACACTATTCACCATAGCCAAGTTATAGACACAGCCCAGATGCCCTTTGGTGGAGGGATGCTTGGAGAAAGTATGGTACATATACATAACTGGATTGTACCCATCCATTATGAAGACTGTTAAATTATTTGCAAATAAATGGATATATCTAAAAATATGTTAAGTAAACTAAGTCAGAGCCAGACACACAAGGGAGCCATGTTCTGTCTCATATTTGGAAGCTAGAACTTTATACAAGTTTACACAACAATATTAACCAAAGCATGCTATTTGCAGAGGGGTATTTAAAAGGTGTAATTTCTTATAAAATTGAACTTTTAATCCCACAAAATCAATACTAGGAAACTATCACTTGGAAGATGTGAGGGGAAGTCAAAAGGAAGGAATAAAGAGTGTGATGGAGGAAGAGAATGAAGGCATACTATTCAATGCCGATAGAATGAAACTAGAAAAACATTAAAGTGGGGGTGAAATTTGGAAGGGTGAGGGGAAGTTATATAAAGATCCATTGTACTTAAAACTGATTTGTTGAATGGAAATTCCCTTGTACAACTGTTTAAGATAATAAAAAATAAAATTAAAAACAATGGAGACATCTGTTCTTAAATTGTGTTCTCTTAAACCTTGACTCAATATAATAGTTTCCTCCTCAGAAATTTTCTTTGCAGTTATTTTCCTCATAGTGACAGAAAAGTGACCAATACAATGAATATCAATACATCACATTGCACATCATAAAGATACACAATATAAAATCTCAGTAAAATATTAGAATTCATTACATGATAAAATAACAGGTAGAATGTGCCAAAAGCTAATTGATTTTTTCCAAGTACTTAACCTATGATATCTAATTTAATCCACACAATAATTCCATAAAGTGTAACTATTTCCATTTTGAACTCTCAGATAATGATATTGAAGTCTTTAGAGTTGGAATTACTAGTACAACATTGCACACATGGTAAGTGTTAGCCTAAGGTCCATCTCCCACTGTATCAAATAACTTCATTCTATTTTATGACTAAAATACCAGCACATAGTCTACTAATTCTAGGAAAATTACCCAGAATTATTGTGTAGACTCTAATAATATTTCACTTTGTTAGAAAATAGGTAACTGTAATATGAAAACTCCACGGTCATAATCAATTTACACCTCCCTTGTGAAAGGAACTGCTAAACTATAACGTTCTTGATTTCTAGCTCAAAATAGTAAAAATCATATTTTACCCATGACTCAACACTGCACTGCCTGGGGACGCCATCTCTGGTTAACTCAGTCTTACTGAAAGAATGACCTGCCCAATTCCTGCTGGAAACAGACTGCAGGGCTTATGGACCAATCATTTCCACATTGTAGCTCACCTAAGTTGATTACCATTAGACGTATTTTGATTGCTTTTGATACCCAACATTTTGAGAGAAATTTACAACTTTAAAATGCTATTAAAGGAAGACTGATATAAAAATCACATTTGAACCCAGATAAATATTTTACCTTTCATATACGCAAAAAATGCAGTCTGACCTATCATTAATGTTAGAAACGAAAGGTTAAAAATTATAGACACCAAGACCTAAGCAAGAATTAAAGACTCTCCAACTTGTGAATACAATTGGTTTAAAAAGATATCAAGAAAATTTTTGCCTGTGCCATGGAAACCTAGGGTTTCTCCTATTCCATCCAGTAATGTTTTCAGAGTGTCTGCTTTGAATCCGAGGTCTTTGATCCATTAGGAGTTGATTCTGGTTCAGGGTGATACAAAAGGATCTAGCGTTATTTTTCTACAGTAGTTAACCAATTTTGCCAGCACCATTTACTGAAGAGGCTGACTTTCTTCCATTCTTTTTTTTTTTTTTTTAGCTCCCTTATCGAAGATTACATGGTTATAGGTCTTTAAGTTCATTTCTGGGTTTTCCATTCTATTCCATTGGTCCTGAGGTCTGTTCTTGTCGGTACCAAGATATTTTGATTACTATGGCTTTGTAGTAGAGTTTGAAATTTGATATTGATATTCCTCCAGCATTTTCTTTCTGTTAAGTATTGTTTTTGTTATTCAGGGTTTTTATTGTTCATATAAATTTTGGGATTGCCTTTTCCATTTCCTTGAAGAATGAGGTTGGAATATTGATAGGTATTGCATTGAATTTGTAGATAGCCTTGGGAAGTATTTCCATTTTCACAATGTTGATCTTTCCAATCCAGGAGCATGGGATTTTTGGCCATTTTTTAAGTTCTGTGTTGATTTCCTTTTTCAGGTTTTTAAAGTTTTCATCATAGAGGTCTTTCACTTCTTTGGTTAAGTTAATTCCTCGCTATTTTATTTTTGGTGGGGCTATACAAATGGAGTTGCTTTCTTAATTTCAGCTACACTTTTCTTATTATTGGCATATATAAAAGCCATTGATTTTTGAGTGTTTATTTTATACCCTGCTACTTTGCCAAAGTTTTGAATCACTTTCAGTAATTTGGGAGTGAAGTCTGTGGGATTCTTTAAATACAGGATCATGTCATCTGCAAAGAGGAAAAGTTTTATTTCTTCTTTCCCTATTTGCATCCCCTTTATGTTTCCCTCTTGTCTTATTGCTGTAACTAGGCATTCTAATACTAGATTGAAGAGAAGTGGAGAGAGTGGACATCCTTGTATCATTCCTGATTTTAGAGGAAATGGCTTTAGTTTTTCAGCATTGAGTACAAGGCTGGCTGTAGGTTTGTCATATAAAGCCTTTATTGTATTGAGGAATGTTCCATGGATTCCTAATTTTTTCAGAACCTTCCTCATAATGTTGTGTTGGATCTTGTCAAATGCTTTTTCTGAATCTATTGAGATAACCATGTGATTCTTATCCTTGCTCTTGTTGATGTGATGAATTATATTGTTTTTCGTATATTGAACCAGCTTTGCATCCCTGAAATGAATCTTGTTTGATAGTGGGGTATGATTTTATTAGATGAATTATTGTGGTTGATTGGCCAAATTTTGTTGAGAAGTTTTGCATCAATGTTCATCAATGATACGGGTCTATAATTATCTTTCTTTGATGATTCCCTGCATGGTTTGGGGATGAGGGTAATTAAGGCTTCATAGAATTAATTCGGTAGTGAACTTTCTCTTTCAATTTAATTGAAGTGTTGAAGGAGTATTGGTGTGAGATCTGCTATGAAGGCCTTGTATAATTCTGCTATAAAACATCTGGTCCTGGGCTTTTCTGTGATGGGAGGTCTCTTATTGCTGTTTCTATTTCAATGCTGGATATGGGCCTGTTAAGATGGTTTAACTCATCTTGGTTTAGTTTCGGCATGTTGATATTTGCTAGGAAAAGGTGAAGTCTGCTAAGTTCTCAAACTTATTAGCATAAAGTTTTGAGAAGTATTCCCCTATAATGTTATGAATCTTGATTGTTTCTCCGGTGTTTCCATTCTCATCTCTAAGTTTATTTATTTGGTATGTTCTATTTTTTTCTAATAAGATTAGCTAAAGGTGTGTCTATTTTGTAAATTTTTTTCAAAGAACTATCTCTTTGTATTGTTGATTCTTTCTATGGATTTTTTGGATTCTAATTCATTTAATTTTGATTTAATTTTAAGTATTTCTTTCCGTCTACTAGATTGAGGTTTATCTTGCTGCTCTTTTTCAAGGAGGCTTAGCTGTCTCATTAAATTGTTGGTTTCAGATCTCTCCAATTTATTGATGTAGAAACTCAGACCTATAAACTTGCCTCTGAGTAGTGCCTTTGCTCTATCCCAGAGGAGCTGGCAGTTTGTGTGCTCCTTTTTGATGAATGTCATGAACACTTGAATTTCATTTCTAATCGCTTCCATGACCCACTGGTGGTTCAACAGTGTTTTTCAGCCTCCATGTGTTACAGGACTTTCTTTGGTGGCTTTTGGTGTTGAGTTCTAATTTGATTCCCTTTTGGTGTGAGAGAATGCAAGGTATTACTTCAATGTTTCTAAATTTGGACAAGTATGCTTTGTGAGCTAAAATGTGGTCTATTTTGGAAAATGTTCCATTGGCTGCTGAGAAGAACGTGTATTCTGATATTGTTGGGTGAAATACTCAGTAGATGTCTGTTAAATCTAGTTGATCTATGCAGTTGTGTAGGTCTGCGGTTTCTCTGTTGAGTTTTTGCCAAGTTGATCGATCCAGTGGGGATAGTGGTGTGTTAAAGTCCCAAAACAATTAATGTCTTTGGATCTATATGAGATTTGAGGGAAAGTAGTGTTTCTTGGATATATTTGGCTGCTCTGTTGCTTGGCGAATACAGATTTAGAATTGTAATTTCCTCCATAAGGAGAGTTCCCTTAATTTGTATGTAGTGAACTTTTTATCTCTTCTAAGTAATTTTAATATGAAGTCTATTTTATCTGCTATTAGGGTAGTAATTCCTGCCTGTTTGTGGGGGCTATTTGCTTGGTAGATTTTGTTCCAGTCTTTCGCATTCAAAATGTGTTTGTTTTTATTAGCAATGTGTGACTCCTGAAGGCAGCAGATAGAAGGATCTTGCTTTTTAACCCAATTAGACAGTTTATGTCGCTTAATTAGAGAGTTAATCCTGTTAATATTGAGATAGGACTCTGAGCTATTTGGGAGTTCCTGCCTTTGATAAAATGGCAGGTGGATAACACCTTCTTGTGGGCTGAGACAACTGGGTTCTTCCTATGGTTCTTGGATTCTCAATTTTGGTGTGCTTTCTTAGCCTTTATTGTGGTCTTGTTGGTTTTCTAGGTGTAGGTCATCTTTAAGTAGCTTTTGTAGGGCTGGATTGGTGGAGATATATTGTTTCAATTTTCTTTGCTATGGAAGGTTTCTATTTGACCTTCGGTTATGAAGGAGAGTTTAGCTTGTACAGTATTCTTTCTAGATAGTTGTTTGTCTTTAGGGCATGGCATACATCATTCCAGGCTCTTCTGGCTTTAATTGTCTCTGCCGAGAAATCTGAGGTGATTCTCATTGGTTTCCCTTTATAGGTGATTGTTCTTTTCTTTTTGACAATTTTATGGACCTTTTCCTGGGTCCGAATTTATCTTGTGCTGATTATAATGTGATGGTGGGATGTCCTGTTATGGTCTGGTCTACTTGGAGTTGTAACAGATTCTTGTATCTGAATAGGTCTATCTTTTTGCATATTTGGTAAGTTATTTGCTAGGATCCTGTTAAACAAATTTCCTAGACTATTAACTTCTCTGAAGAGGAAAGAAGGATGACCAATAGACACATGAAGAAATGCTCAACCTCCCTAGCCATAAAAGAAATGCAAATCAAAACAACATTGAGATACCACCTCACCCCAGTTAGAGTGGATATAATCAAGAACTCTGGTAACAACAGATGCTGGAGGGGATGTAGACACACGGGATATTTACTACGTTGTTGTGGATGTGTAAACTTGTTCAACCACTTTGGAAAGTAGTATGGAGGTTCCTCAAAAGACTCCACCTAGAGCTCCCCTATGACCCAGCAATCCCACTTTTGGGCATTTACCCAAATGATCACAAACAAGACCACTATAAAGCTACCAGCACAACTATGTTTATTGCCGCATTATTTACGGTAGCTAAGATATGGAACCAAAACAGATGCCCCTCAGTAGATGAATGGATCAAGAAAATGTGTTATATATACAAAATGGAATTCTATGCCTCCATCAGAAACAATGACATCGCCCCATTTGTTAGGAAATGGATTTGCCTTTCTTTTATGAAGAAAAGACATCAATTCTATTGCATTTTTAATGCCTTATGATACTGAAGATTAAATTATAAACTATTAAAGCTTGAAAATAACTCATTTTCTTAGGAGTAGGACACAAAAGACAAGCTTAATCCATTTTAAAAGACCCTTATTTATACTACAAATTCACTCTTATAACTACAAAGATTCTAAAAATAAGAAGTGCAGTGACACAAATGAAATAATTTAACTGAATCATCTATTCAAAGGACTATGTTAATAGAAAACCAAGTTATAATAATAGCTTACCCAAGTCACTTACATTCTTTTATTCTATTTTATTTAGTTTCATAAGAACTGGTTTTTCATAAAATGATGCACAAATCCTATATACCCAATTACATTTTCAGATTTTAACAATATTTATTTCAGAAATGATTTTTGCTCTATAGTCAATGAACTTAAATAATTCTAAAATATTCAAAGGGTCTTCAGAAATTGCAAGACTCACTCTGGGATGTTATTTATATTGGAAAAGATTCGAAAAGCCTTATTTGTTAATGTTGTGATAGTTACTCCCATAAAAGAAACATTAGTGAAGATCTCATTGCAGGTACAAAACAACTTCAAATGCATCCACAATCTGGAGGTGACACATGCTTTTTGTTTGTTTGTTTTTGAAAGGTATATCTAACAAGCATATCCACAATACTGATTTTCAGTCAATATAATGGGATATTCAAACCTAATAAATACAGGGTAGATTATCTTAGTGAGAATAGATATGATCTTACGAAGAAAGTTGTTTTCAATAGAAATCCGGAAAGAGTTTATCCACTTTGTGTTTCATAGGATTAACCAGAGAGTAATACCTGTTTGGTCAAGTTGGCCAAACACACTCAATGCGTATATGTTAAAAGTATGACCAATTTAAGAGGTCAAACACATATTTTGTACTGACAGTGATCTTACAGAAATAACTTACTACCTAATTATTTCTGTATCTTCCTACCTAACATATAAAAGGAATTGAAAGTGATCTCTTTTATCTAACTTAATGTTGTAAATATTTTTATTATGATGACATTATTTGACATATATATGTACAGAAGGGTGGTTCCAATAAAATGACATGACAGAATGCTGATAAATAAAAACATTGCAACACAGCTCTTTTCAACCTCACCCTGTCCATATTGGCAAACAACATTGCATCAGCACACGCGCACATATACATATACACACATGTGCGCACATGTACACACACATATACATTCAGAGTTTATTATACAAAAAAGTTCAAATAAAATATTAGTGATTAGTACAAATGATAGTTTTCCTTATTAAAAAAAGTACACAATCTAGTCACCATGCATGTTTCATTGTACTTGCCTCTCCACAAATGACCACTTAATTTATTTTAATTAATTAATTAATTAATTTGTTTGGTTCTAATACTAAGGCTTAAATTCAGGTCCTGGCTCTGTCCCAGAATTTGTTACTTTTTTGTTTTAGTTTTCTCAAGGCTAGCATTTTACTGCTTTCCCACAGCTCCATTTCTAGCTTTTGCTGGTTACTTTCAAATCAGAATCTAATGGCCTTTTTTTCCCCTGCTTTTTCTGGTTTCAAACCACAATCCTCAGATTTCATCTTTCTTATTAGCTAGGATTAAAAACAAAAGCCACCATGTGGCTTCTTTTTCCTCTATAGTTATTAATGCACATACTTAGATAGTAATTTAAAACTGAGTGTATAGAAACAAGATGTATAGTGATGATATTGTCCTGTCAGAAATTCATGGTAGTAAATTTCTTCTTAAGGCCATAAACAAAAAATACCATGATATAATATAAGAGGACTCACTATTGAACATATGAGGTATAAGAGCTTTCTAATAGGTCCATTATTTATTGTTGCCCAACATTAGGAAAAAGTATAACGCAGTAATAAAATAGAAGTCCTTTGTATGACTACTTAAATTTCTTGTTTTTGTAAAGACACACATTTTCATCTAAAATAAGTAGGCCTGTCTATTGTCTTCATGTGATTTTGATGATTGAAGGTGCTTAATGAGAAGTCAAAATGTATTAGTAGTTCTTTGCTATCAATTAAATCTCACTTTTTCTTCCTGGAGAATATAATGATTAAAGCAATAATTCAGAATCAGCAAGCAATAGTTCAGAATCACGCTTCCAGTGCAAGTGGATCACCAGTAAGTAATCCTCAATACCATTTTCCACAAAGTTTTGTTACAGATACAATCGGCCTTCCTTCTCTAGCTGCTTTTCTAGAATAGACACATTCGTTCATTGTACAGGAAAAGTGTGATTTAACTGATTTGTCAGATCTGTTACTAGAATTGTCAAGGATTTATATTCTTGTCTGTAATTTAGTCAAAGCTATGTATCTTTGGGTAGGCTACTAAAATGTATTTACTAATTTCAAGTAAATACATAAATTCTATTTCCATCTCTTTTTTAAAAATAAAATTGTTTCCTCTATAAATTGATCAGAGGCATGGATGGAATTTGTGGCTAGCTAGGTCATTGTACATCTTTCTCTTCCTCTCTCTTTTTCATGGTTCTCATAGATAATATGATTGCTCCATAATTATCTTAATTTATTTTGCTTTTATATTTTTGCTTGCATCATTTCACTTTCTGCTCTGCCATTATCCCAATCATTTTCATAGAAAGCATTATTTCCTATTTTCTCATTCCTAGAATAAGCTGCACATGAAGACACCACTGGTCATCATTTTCAGCCTATAACTTTGAATATAGAGGAAAATCTTTCTCTTTTCTCTATCAATTCCCTATTCACCAGTGAGAATAATTTAGAATAGAAAACATGGAAAAAGAGAAAACAAATCATGGTGAAAAAACAGAAGCAGAAAATTCATTGGATTTTTCTGACCAGTTCAACCAATGTGAATTATTGGGGAAATACATAGACACCTCATTCCCAGTGGTACTCAAAGTCACTGGTTAGGCAATTCTGATGAAGACAAGGAACAAGATGAAAAAGTGAGGAATGGTATCATTTGCAAGAAAAAAGATGGAGAAGGATCCAAGCAAATTTCTTCTTTGGGCTGCCGAAAATACTCAGCTTACTACAGTGTAGACACTACTTTCCAAAAAGGCCACTCATGTGAATATTAGGAATGAGGATGAGTATACCCCACTTCATTGGCAAGCCTACAATGGACACTTAGACATTGTCCATGAGTTGGTTGCTCGAGGCAGATATTCATGAAATAATTGTCGATGGCCGGACACCCCTGCACAGTGCTTATACATGGAATAATACCAGAATTGCTTCATTTTTACTTCATCATGATGCAGATACCAATGTCCAAACTAAATGCCTCTTGAGCCCCTTGCATCTTGCTGCTGAGAATAGAGGTAGAAAAAATATGCTGGATTGCCTTCTGTTGAACCATTTTATCAAACCAGGTCTGAAGAACAACTTGGAAGAAACTGCATTTGATATTGCAAAAAGCATAATATGTATCACTACATCTTTGAAGTTGTGGAAGGCTGTTCAAATTGTTCTCATATGTTGTAATGGTTCGGTTAAGTTTCTTAAATTTCAAAAATGATGGTCCATCTTTGTGTCCTTCCAAAATATTCTCACAATACAAAGTAACAGCAATATCTTACTGTAAAAATTCATGGATTCCATGGTATTCTTCCAAGTGAATTGCCTGACTTTGATATCAAAATGTATTCAAGACTTGTTTGTATATATCTATAATGATTTCTGCAGAGTTTGTGATTTTTTAAAATCAGAAATAAGTTTAACTTACCTGTTGAAATGAGTAGTAAAGAAACTAAAAATATTTCTGGTACTTGTCTGAAAAAGTTTATTTTAAAATAGTCTGTATTCTGTTTGTATAATGTCCAAAATCTATTTCATTCTCTCCAAATATAATACTTTGAATTCTACATTGATTTATAATATATAGGTTCATTAATAAATGTGTCCTTTCAGATTGCATTCCATATAGAAACAGTTTAAGATTCCGTTTTTCCTAGGTCCTTATAGTATTTTATTTCTTTGGGATAAAATGACAATGTTATCTAATTTCAAATGTTTTGTAAAGGTTATGCTATGTAAAGGCCTTTCTAAGATGAAGAGTTAATACACTGAAGACAAACTTTTAATTCTATGAACTAAATGTATTCTTTCACTTGTATCTTTGTAATCAACTTTTTAATAACTGTTTTTCATTTCTTGAATCCGAAGAATACTTCACAAATTTCCATATCATCCTTGTGGAAATGCCATGTAATTCTCTGTATTGTTGCAATTTGGGTAGATGTGCTGCTGAAGCATATAGTATCTTGTAAATTTAAGTAGTTAATGATGCAATCTTAATATAGGCATATATCTTTCGTTGCCTATTTGTAACAAGGAAACCTTATTTTTCCTAGCAATGCTATTGATCTTATTTCCCTAAAATTCTGTGTAGAGTGGGGAAAAAATGTATATTGTTTAATCAATTGCTCACATTTCAAACTTTTTTGTCAATGACTATTTTAAGTCTTTTTCATTTTAAACCTGATCATACTTTGAAGCCTTTATAGCTAGGTTCAAAGGTGATGGCTTTTTCAAGTACTTATTTGTCCAACTGAGTTAGATTTGTGGAGCTAAGGGATTCAAAGTAAGCTTTGCTCAAGAGCTACTTCTAAACTTGTGCAGCTTAAAATGTCCCAAATGAGGTCTTACTGGCACAAATGTCTCCCTGACCCTTTCCAATTCTTCCATGTAGGAACAGACACACCAGAGTATCTTACCCTGACAGCAAAGATTGTCTTACTGCAACAAAATTAATCTTAGTTACAAGGGATCATAGAGTGATGAACAGTTCAGACAGCACTGTTCAGACTAGAAGGTATTTTATCAAAATATAATTGTTTATTATACCTATCATTTCAAAAGTAGCTAAAGCCAAGAAGGTGAAAAATCATTCATATGCATGATTACCTAAAGTCCTGGTCTTCTACCTTCCAACCAGGCAGGAACTTACACTACAGCATTTACATCACCAAATATTTCCATAGCTGCAGGAGAAGTCCATATATTTCTCCTCGATTTTAGGCCTTAAATTGGTAATGTTTTTATCACATTGTTTCCTCTTGCCTCCAGTCTGTAAATCTACAAATGGTAAATCATTAGGCCTAACCCTACCAAACACTGAGGTAGAGATAATGGAATAAAACTTTAAAACAGAGTTGCCTTTGATATCCTAACAACAACAGAACAATGCAAAACATGTGCCTTTTTATTATATTACATATACTTATATAATTTATACTTATATGTGCTGATTTTATATTTTACACAGTGAAACTTACTAGAATCAGTTGATAATTTGAGAAATAAATTTATATTTACTTATTCCAATAAATACAATTGGAATATAAATAATTAGGTTTAGAGTATATATTAGAATATAAAAGTATCAATGCAATGTCTTTTGGGATACCTTCTAAATATTCTTGGTCATCTTAATTCACATGGTAAAAAAACAATGTTGTTTTCCTCTAATCTATAAGGAATTTTACACTGCTGCTCTGTTTATTGTTTAACTCTCTGGTCCCAAACTGTTTTCTCCATATTTTTGAATCATATTTTTGAACCCAAATTTTGCTGATGTTATTTCGAAAAAGTATTATTCTTTTGCAGGACCCAGGGTTCCTAGTATCCCAGGTCCCAGTTATCCACATCATCATATAAGAAGGGCAAGACATCTCACCTAGGCCCATGCAATATGCCATCAGAAAGTAATTGAAGACCCATCTCAAATTCTCATTTCCTATAATATTTCAGGTCCTCAATTCCTTGAGACATAGGAATTAGCAGTAAGCAATTGTGAAATGCAAGGCAACATAAAGATGAGATAAAAAAATTCTGAGAGAAAGTACTGTAATTCAAATTTCCAATTTACAGATGACCAGCCCATATGAGTGAGCAAGATCACAAATTTCACAAGATTACTTTTAATACCTCTCTCCTAACGATTAATGAAATATTTCAGTCCAGCATATGTAGGCCAAAAAAATAGTTCCTGGAATGATAGATCCATAATTGGTCTACCAAGGCCAGAAAAATTTGACTTAGAGGTCAAATATAATTCAGAAAAAAACATTAATTGAGAAGATCCTTAGTGCTTCAAAACACTGGTACTTCAGTAAAACTTGGTTCTGTAGTATAAAAATGTTGTCATTCTCAATCCAATGATAACCTACATTTAATCTCCTGAAAGTATACTCCTTTTCAAATAAACTTTTTAAAATCACATTCGCCAAAATAACATTTGACAAGTAGATGATACTTAGTGACATTAAAAGTTTTTCAAGTGGAGGGAGCAATTTACAATAGAGTGGATATATTTACCCAGCACTAATGTCAAATAGTTTCAACCATTCATTAAAGTGTAGAAATAATACCACCCACCCTTTGTGTTGTTCAGTAGGTGCCTTGCAGAAATGTGTTAAATAGATCAGCCTCCCATGTTTCAAACCCAAACATTAGCTAATAAAGTAAATTTCATCACATAATGAGGTACATTTTAAAAGGTCACAAATAGTTGCCTTATCATATGTTGTTTTATGTTTTCCCTGTCTGTCTAACATAGTAAAAACTATGACTTGAAGTCTTGAATATGGGTACTCATCAGAGATGTGACAAACATAAAATCTGTCTTCTATATCTATCATATTTCTCTATAGTAGTAATTATTATTTTTCTTTTTTTCCAAAACATATAGGTAGCAGAAAATACTATCCCATGTAAAATAAAATAATCACAAACCATTGTACAAAGGCATTTATAAAAATTGGTAGTTAGGAATACATTCTAAGCCATTTTTAAACTTTCTTGTTGACTAAAGATTCACGTCTCCAGACTTGCGAATTTTTATTGCAGATGAATGAATTATGGAAATAAAAGTTGACATAAGTTCAAGTATTTGCAGGATTGAAACTCCATGGAATGTGTATAAACCTTTAAAAATATTAACAGACATTTTAAGAGAATGACTATCTGGAAGATGAAACCAGAGAAGAATAATAGTAAAGACATAGAATGAATGAAAAATGGAACAAGGGACAAGTACAGCTAGAATACTCAATGTACACATGTGATAAAGGAAGTAGTAAATCGGAAATAAATATTGGAGAAGGGGTTGGTTCAGAATGATAGAAGGAGTAACTCTGATCCAGGAGCATTGGACAATTAGATGGACATATTTAATTGTAACATACTTGCACAAGCTTTTGAAATGCAGCTTAAAAACACAACAAAAAATAAACAAAATCACACAAAAATTACAACCAAACAGCAATCTCTAGGAGTTTGAATATAACCTCTCAAAATTTTAAGCAGTTAATGAAGGCAGTCTTGGGAAAGCAAAAAAAAAACTGTTCAAAGAGGGCAGTACGGGGTAGGGGAGAATTTTGAATAGATTTAAATAGATTGTCTAAGGTTATAAATCATCTACATCTGCTGCAAATATTTTCTTCTTCGAGTTCTCTTTGTCTGAACTGGATCCTCCAATCCTGAACCGCACTTGACAGCTTGTGAAGATAGAATGATAGAAACAAGATCAAGAACCCATTAATCCACTGGAAAAAAAACAATCCTCTGTTTTCTCGCATATCTCTTCATTACTATATTTTCATAATTTAAAGTCAAGTGATTTTGAATTATATCTTTCCTTCTTTTTTCTGGCAAAGTAATTGGTCAAAGTAATTCACTAAATATTATCTGCCATTTTTTTCTATCAATCTGTTTACTTGTCCAAGCGAGTACATTAAACTTCCCCCTTGCATTTGGTTGCCACGAAAACCCAACATCTATGATAATGAGGACAAACTCTAATGTAAAACTTTGTCTCCAAAAAACCAGTCCAAGAAGCTGTGATCACAAATATTTAGGATTCTTTTTTCTTTTACCTTGAAATTCTTCTTGTGTCTAAAGTGCCCACAAAAATAAATACTCCACCACTTTTTGCTTCAATCACTTCTAACCTCAAAGATGTATTTTGCTAACAATATGCTTAGAGGAAACAAAAAAAATACTCCACTTTTATCTTCTCTCTTAATATTCTCCTTAGATACCATATTAGGAATAGTGAAGTTATTCTTTGGAAAATTATTTCAATAGATTATTTTTTGTCTTCATTTTGCATTTGCTCAACAAGTTGTATGGAGAAGAATAAAGTTAAATCACCCATTTCTTGGATGACAGTGTCTGTTACAAAGGACAATGCTTCTATGTCCTACTTCTATGTCCTCTTCTTAGCTCTTGCGTGATTTCCAATTAATCACAGATTATTGGCTTCAAGTCTAGTGAAGCTGAAGGACTATAAGGCCTCCCCCACTGCTACATCTTCATGGTTTCTCTTTTAAAACTCTTTTATTTGGATGTGGAATTTATTTCCATGTCTTCGTTCAATCTATTCCACATTGTAGTGAGGCAAATACGCTCTGTAAAATCACTTTAGGTAGCAAAAATATTATGACAATCTATATCAAAAAGTTTTGGCTTCTTTCCACTGCTTAGGCCAATACACTGAGCTACGGCTTCTAAGACCACGTTTTCTTACCTTTTCAATTTGCTCAATTCTTTTCTGATCCCAAAACTTTTTGCCGAATGTAATAAGAGAAGTCCTCACTATCTCATGTTAATAAGGATATTATGTTTTTGTGAGATACTTAGAAATATGAAATCATTGGTTTGAAGTATCCAATCAGATTTTTTTCTCTTTTTCAGTATTTCACATGCAAAGGCATTTTGGAAAATATTACAAACAGAAAAATGTATACCCAATACCTTCTTTCATTGTGGAGGGCACTTTCTCCCTAAATATTTGGACCCAAATTATCTTTTTCAGAGAATTACTGTTTGATAATTAACGGTCAATGCACAAATTTTGATATCTTATTTTTTAAAGAAGTTTGAATTTAAATTACACTACAACATTGTTTCACATAGTAAGAGTATATTTCCTGGGTAAGGACAATTCTCAAGGAAACCTACAGGATTGATAGCAAGGTTTCTGAGGTTTGTTTGTTTAATGTAAAAATGAGCCATCTTTACCCACATTGCTCCCTCTCAGTTAAGTCTCCATGGATTTCTTTGCATGAAAGCCTTTTTTCCCAGGCAATTTTAAATTTTCTTCATAGGCTATGTTGTTAAAAACTTTGAACAATTAAAATTTACCTGTCATAATTTTAAAACTTTTTTGAAATTCCTTTATCAGAATCGCGAATTCACCAACGCTAATTCCAACTTTACCATCAATAACAGTTAAAATGTTGTTTTCATGACATAGTGTCCATGAAACTATTATTTTCCAGTGGCTTTGTTATGCATATATATGTCCATGTAAGCTGATGCTGAGCAAAATGAACTCCAAGATATGGAAACAGAGATTTTTATTTACAATTGTTGTTTTTAATGTACTATGTAACTTCTATTTTCTTTGACCAAGGACAAACCAATTTAATAGCAATACTCACGAAATAATATGTTGGAAATGTACATTACAACTTGTGAGGGGTATTGGGGTGAAAGAAATTTATGAGAAAAATGAGAGAGGGGGTAACAAGTTTGAAAAGACATGTATTCAGTACCTTACAATTACTGTAACCACACTGTACATCACTTTGCTAATAAAAAATTTAAAAAATAAGCTGCATGAAATAAATATCATGGATTAGTATAATAAATATTATTCTTTATGTAGTAACTTTTTAAAAATCAATACTAGCTGGCATCTAATTTGAATTAATTATCCCTTTTTAATCAGAGGATCATCAACTTGAATGTTATCCAACTTGACAATATTTTCACAATATACTTGCCTATATTTTCAAAAAAGAATAAATATAGTACTTTCTCATGCTAAAACTGAAAACAGATTAATTCTGGTGAAACCCATAACTTTTAAAAGTAAATAAGTTGTTAAGAAGACAGGATATATGTGTTCTTCAAATTCCTATGACTAATAACTACTCATTTTCAAATTCTGAACATTCCATATCTGAGAGATTGAAAACAGTACGTGTTTGCATGTTATATAATTCTGCAATAGATGCAGTTTCCAATGGGGTGATACAGATTGAGAAGTCAACAGAAAAATAGCCACATTCTGGTAGAGGATAAAACTATGAAACATCTGTAATAATTAATTCTTTAAGAGTAAGCAATTGTTTATCAAAGTAAGCTATTATTTCTATGACCATCAATCCCAAGATTTATCTCATAAAGTCATCCTAGCCCAACAATTTCCAACTTGTATGGTGCACCTCAAAATTCCCTTAATTCACATCACAAATAGCTTATCTCTATTGTGAAATAATACTACACCTCTGTGTGATGCCCTCCTTGTTCTGGAAAGAACACCTCAATAAAGTGGGTTCCATAAATTTTACTCCCAGTGGTATTCTTGACATCAGAACACTTGTAAACATTATTTATATTTTATAATTTTTTAACTATCACAGATATTCAGGATGCTAAGATGGGAAGATTACAGTTGAAAGTCAACCCAGGCAGGAAGGTTCCTTAGATTCTTATCTCCTATAAACTTCTCAGAAAACGCCAGACACAGGTGGCACTGAGGTTGAAGTGGTAGGGCACAAGCCTTGAGCAAAAACAGGCTCAGAGACAGTGTCCAGGCCCAGAGTTCAAGCCCTAGGACAAACCAATAAAACAAAACAAAAATAAAAACAAACCTCAAAGCTAGCATTTTTCTCATTGTATAAAGAGGCACGTAATTAAGGAAATTGCTTCCTGTGTTACATATATGTAGAAGAAAGAATATGTCACACAATTATTCTCTTCATACCATGTTATACCAAAGATTCAAAAAATGCTATTTTTCTTAATTTATAAATTAATTTCATCCATTTGTTGGCAACTCTGTCTATATTATTCACATTATCATTTTATATATGAACTGATGGAATTATCTCTTAAATAACTTTTAATTATAACTCTTTTGAAAGAATCTTCTAGGCAAATAGAATGTTAGAATCATTTGTGAGTTTTTCAATTAAACACTCTACTTAAAAATAATTTTGTAGTATCATATAGAATATGAAATTACAAACAAAACCAAAATATTTATTTTAAATCTACGTTCTAATTTAGCAAAATCTACATAGTCTTACATTAGATGAACTTTGCTTTTTCTCCAGGGATACCCTTTTGTAATCCTTCATCATTTCTTTGGAATCCAAAAGAATGATGATTATTTACTTTTTCAATTTTGGATGGGAATCATGAGCCATTTTGCATCTAGGAATGTTCTGTAAATAAGAGAGCATTTAAAACACAACTGAATATTATATATGTGTTGCATTTCAGTAGGAAACTTGACTTCTCAAACCATAATGACAAAATTAGCCCAAACTTCCAACTGTGTATTCCTTTCTTGACTGGTTTGCTTTATTAAGACAAAATTATACTACCTGGTCCAGAGAAGGTATCACTACATAATTCCAATCTCTAATCTGCTAGAATTCTAGGCTTGTATCACATTGCCCTGCCTAGTTGGTTGATTTATTTAATCTAGGTAGAGACTAGCAATTCTAAACTTCTCCAGTGATGTTATCCACCAAAGTGACTGCTCAGACTGTTTATCTACTATTTTCAAAGATTTTCTAACATTGCACACAGGATATGAACATTTTCAGATGCACCTGAACGGGTCTCTGATTCGTTCCTCCATGGATCTGATCTCTTGAATTATGATTACTTGACTCTCTTACTATATATCGTCCCTACCTATGTAATATTCTCAAACTTTTTGAAGAATTTCACTTAAGACTTTCTAAATAAAAAATTATCACTTGATTCTAGTCTTACTCAGGACATATTTTCTATTGTTTTCTAACTTTTCTACATATTCTGAGAGTTGTTTCATTTGTGTGTGCCACATATAAGTGCCTCTGTGTGTATGTGTATATTTGTATACATGTATGCAAAAGTGTCAAGCTCTTATTCATCAATCTTGCTCATCAATCTTGTTCATGACTGGTATTCCATCATCTGAGCCATTCTTCCAATTCAGCTTTTGGCTGCTTAATTATAGGTAGTGTCACAAAGATTGTTCTGCCCAGGCTGTATGCAAACTGAAATGCCCAGACTCCTTTACATTCTTAGGTTTTATTTTTCTAGGAGTATCAACTTTTAAACTAAAAACATTTTTGTGAATGTAAAGTCTAAGCTGTAGCCCAGATTTTTAACTCAAGAATTGATATAAAGATAGATGAACATACACATTACATATGCTGAGTGTACATTGTTAGAAATGTGATCTTAAGCTGGGTGGCAGTGAGATCTAAGGATTGAGGTTCAAAGCCAGACTGGGTAGGAATGTCCTGGAGACTACTTTCTCAAATTAACTACCAGAAAACTGGAAGTGACACTATGGCTCACGTGGTAGACTATTAGCCTTGAGCCAAATAGCAGAGGGACAGTGCCCAGGCCGAGTTCAAATGTCAAAACCACCACCAACAAAAAATATAAGTAAAGAAAAATAAATGTCAGCCACCAGTTCATTGCTAATATAATCCTTGCTCACTCAAGATGGACATTTTTTTTCCTAGTTAAATTCATGCTCTTATATCTGACCTTTATTGGGGAAGAATTATTCTTCCATTCTACTTTTAACAAATTTGCATGATTAGCAAGCGTTATTTAGAAAGGGAGTGGCCTCATACTTCATGGTCCACATAGGAGTAATACTTTCTCTATATCACTCCCGTAAATCTACATACTGGACTTGGAATTATTGTTTCAATGTTGTCTTATTTGTAGAGTCTTCTACAAATACTTAAACACAAAACTTCTCTTTCTCCTATTATTGCTATTGTTTCTCTTACTGTTAACTCATGTGCACTTGGGAAATAATGCATAGCACCTACACTCACAAAAGAATGATTTGAGAACCTTCTTCCTATTTCAAATTTGCCTTAATTTACTGAGAACTTTAAAGTTTGAACTCAATGTACTCATGGATAATATATTTATAAGCAATATAAATTTCATATTTTCTCTTTAGTAACTTGTCTCTGAAACATGTGTTACCTCAGGTCCAAAGATATCCTTGTGTTATTTCAGTGAAGAAAGAAAACATTCATTATACCTCAAGCAGCACAATTGATTGTTACTGGAAGTAACTGTTACTGGATGTGGACACTGATCCCAGGAGAGGAATTGAAAATAGAGGAATGACAAAATTCAAGTTAACTTGTGCTTTTCTTTTTATTGTACAAGAAAAATATCCCAAGGCTTGAAGGAATCTCTGTCCCTGACTTGTTCGAGTGTGTTCTTTACTTATATGAAACGTTTCTGTAAACTTCTAGTTTAGAATATTACCAAAAGAAATAATATGCCATTTGAAGGCCAACATAGAACAAAAGGAAATAACGTTGTTTTAAAAGTGTTCTACTGCAAAGAAACAAAGTCATGGAGGTTTTAAAGTGTATTATGGATGGATATTTGAACCCTGAGATGATTCGCTTGTTGTAGGAGTCAGTTATCAATTCCTTTAGTCTGGTCCTGATTTTTCCATAGCAATAAGGATTCCAAAAAAGCAGGATCCAGTGAGCATGATCAGCAAAAGGAACCTCTTCTCAGACTAGTACTCCTTTAAGGAGGGTCTCAAAGAAATATGTGGAGTTTTTTGCTTGTTTGTTTACTTTGTGTTGGTTCTGGGGCTTGAAGCCAGAGGCTGAACCCTGTCCCTTAAAAATTGTCTTTCCTGTCCACCTGCCCCCAAAGCTAGTACTCTACTGCTCGAATCAAAACTTTTTGGTGCTAATTAGCGATAGAGTTTGGCAGAGTCTTCTGCCTGGATTGGCTTTGAACTAAAATATTAAGAAAGCTAAGTGACATCAACTGCATCGACTTCTCTTTTGAAACAAGAAATATTAAATGAAGTTTATTATAAAGCTAATATTTGACAGTTTTTAAAAGAAGAAAATGTCCAGCAAAGAAGCCATAACCTCAATAACTCAGCAAAAGTAGGTTCACTGAATAATTTTGGAATTATTTTTTCTGCTTGGGAAGATTATTGACATTTTCGTTCCTTTTGGGAAAACTTAAAGTCATATTTTCACTTATTTTATTGGTCGTGGGGCTTGATCTCTGATCCTGGGCATTGTCCCTCAGCTCTTCAGGTCAAGTTGAGTACTTTACTACTTTACCTAAACACCGCTTCTGGGATTCTGGTGGTTAAATGAAGATAAGGATCTCTTGGTCTTCCCTAACCAGGCTTGCTTTGTTGAACCACAATCCTCTGGTCTCAATTTACTGAGTAGATAGGATTACAGGTGTGAACAACCAGGAGCCTGCTCATATTTGCATTTATGTGCACTGAATGACACTAGCCAAAGAATGGAAATTTGAATCAAATGATGACATTGAAGCTTTTCAGAAACATTGAGGTTGCAATAAATATGTCCTCCTTTTCCACGTTGTTACATTAATGACTCATGAGCCATCTGTATAGATGCATTTAGTATCAGGAAATGTTCATAGAGAAATATAGAAAGAGAGATTTTTAGAAATCAAACGAGATCAGATATGAAAGAACAGCACAGAAGCAGATACATTTATCTCACAGAGATTAAGAACTAGCCTAAGAGACTTAGAATGCTAAAGGCAATGAGGAGTAAGCCTAGTTGATAACTAGGACTTCAATAACCAAAAATGGTTCTCTAGAAGAGTTTCTGGTATACCTTAGTTACTATCATTTATTCCTTGCATCTGAAGTTATTCCTCCTCTTCTGTTACAACTGTTACTTAGCCTCTACCTTTTTGGTGTCATGACTGACCAAAAAGTTTTCAAATCTCACTTAGACTACCCTTCTCTTTGTGATTAGCAGTGACCACACAAAATCTTAGAGTCTTTGAATTTCCAGAGTTAATCTTCACCTGACATCTAAGCACATTCCTGGCATTAATTGCTGTGACCTAATGAACAAAACATTTTTTTTCAACACAGTATCCTAATATAAGTAAAGTACATGACTTAGGGACTATTGTCAGGTGTCAGTATGGAAGGAGCAATTTTATATTCCAAGTATGGGTTCTAACCAAATGTATTTTGTTGTGTTTTGTTTTCTTTTTGCCAGCCCAGGGGCTTAAACTCAGGGCTAGGGAATTATTCCTGAGCTTTTTTTCTCTCTCTGAAGGCTAGCACTCTACCACTTGAGTCATAGCACCACTTTCAGTTTTTTTCTGTTTATGTGATATGAGGAACTGAACCCAGGGTTTTATGCATTCTAGGCAATCACTGTAACATGAAGCCACATTCCCAGAGCCCTAAATGACTTTCTTAAGTTGACATTATATTTTCATTCTGTAACTATGTATCATAATTTTGGCCAGGTGCTATAAAATGATGTAGAAACAATACAATACAATACAATAAGTCCAGTAAGGCTGGATGGACAATGAATAACCCTAGCCAGGGCACAGAGGGGCTTACCTCATGGAGCTGTTTCAACAGGCTGAATGAGACAGCTCCTGACCCACAGCCAACCTCCAGAAAGAGAGGGCCACTTTGGGTGCCAGCATTATGGGGACTCTGGGTCACTTCCTCCAGCACCCATTCAACCAGTTCCTGTGAGAATGAGAGAGAAAGAAAGTCAGAATTACACAAGTCGGGTGCTGGTGGCTCAGAACTCTAATCCTAACTACACAGGAGGCTGAGATATGAGAATCATGGTTCATAGACAGCCCAGGCAGGAACGATTGTGAGACTCTTATCTCCAAAGATCTACCAGAAATCTGTAAGTGGCACTATGGGCTCAAGTGGTAGAGTGCTAGCCTTGAGGTGAGGAGCTCAGGAACAACAACCAGGCCTAGAGTTCAAGCACCACGACTGACAAGAAGTGGACTTCCCACCACAAGAAGTGGACTGAATGGAACCCATTGTCCTAGGGAACATGGTAGAGAAGTCAGCCCGAGGTCCTGTGAAGTTGAGGTCATAAGAAGGTCACCTGGCTTTTCTGTGCCTTGGTTTCCCCAGCTGAAAAACTCAAGAGAGTGAAGGCTCCCCTCCTTTATGGGGATAGGGGAATGATGAAAGAGAGCCATTCTTTGTTTCATAATCCCACACTTGTTGTACGATTAGTAACAGGCCCCACCTGAGCCCTTTCCAGGTATCTTCCTGTCATATGCTCACAGAATTGCCAGCAGCCAAGAACTTTATCTGTATGCTGCTCCCTCTGTTCCTAGCCATGCTCCAGAGATCCCTCTGTATAAATGTTTCCTCACAACTCACCTGAGGAGACTGAGTTCCCATGGTTGAGGCCCTACACAGAGCTTCACCTGTGGTCAAGAATCGGCTGCTGTGGACTAAGAGTTTGGGTTAATAGATCTAAACTGATGACTGAGCATGGAGTTACATGTCTACCATCCCAACTACAGAGGACCAGGCCTGGTGGATCATACCTTTCACGGATACAAGGACCACTATCCATCCAATCCTGAGCATATGTTGAGTCTCTACCTCAGAAATGCCCAAGACAGAAAGGTGGCCCCTCAGAGCCAGGGAGAGGAATTAAGCAGGGGCTCATGGTTACCCCAGAGTGGTGTCTGACCCAGGGTGGGGGTGTTGTTGGGGCAGCCACTGGGAGAAGCTGTTGGTGGCTGCTCCAGGTAGCGCGAGCAGCCTGGGTGATGGCATTATGGACACATGGGCCCAGGGCAGAGGACCAAGGGCAGGGACCAGGTCAGGGCCTTAGGTTGGCTGGCAGCGCACCATTGCCAGAGCTTGAAACCCGGCACCTCAGGAAGGTAGGAAGGGGATTGGGGGGCCAGGGAGCGCATCAATTTCCTACTATACTCCAAAGTCACATTGAGTCTCTTGCTCAGCACTCAGTCAGCTCTAAATTCCTCAACTGCTGGTAGTGGTGTAAACTAACAGAGGGAACCCTGGTGCTACTGGGCAGCATGGAATGTGGGTGTGGTCACCATTCTTGTATCCCATTGGTCAGAAGGAAACATGAAAGAATGGAGATGTGGCCAGAATCCTGTGATGCAAGCAGCATGAGCAGAGTCAAGATGACAGCGGATCCCCTAGCACTTTTCGCATGGAACTCTGCACAATTCAGTTGGGGACAAGAGGGTGACCTGCTTTAGCTGGATGGCTGCACAGATAGTTGTATATGTTTATTTGTTCCCAGTCCTGACCTTGAACTCAGGATCTGGGCACTGTTTGTGAGCTGTTTTTTGCTCAAGGCTTATCCTCCACACAGGAGCCACAGAGCTTCTGGCTTTGTTGACAAAGAATTTGGACAGAGGTATCAAGGACTTTCCTGCCTAGGGTGACTTTGACCATTTTCCTCCTATCACAGCCTTGTAAGTATCAAGAACTACTTAGAGCTACTGGTGCCTGCCTAATTGGTCTTGCTGTTGTTCTTGGACAGACCGGTGAGTTCCCTATCCTTGGGTTGAAGTAGGAGTTGGAGCCCACAGTTCAAGTCCTGGTCCTGCCACCACCTCCAAATGGCAGGAGATCCTAAAAAATTTGTTCCCATCTATATGATTACCAATGGAATGTGATGTATGTCAAGATTGAATGAGCATTTTTTGAATGATTCTAGGATAAAATTATACACAAATATAGGACACTGATTGATTTTAATTAATACTTTATGAAGCATTTAAACAATCACAATAATAAAATGGAGGCATAATGAAATACCTAAGAATTGGACATCACATAGTATAAAGGTGCCATTTTTTCTGCCAGGACTGTGATTGGAACTCATTGTCTTGGTAACTCTGTTCCACTGTGCGGGAAGGGGAAGCTTGCCCCCTTGAAGTCAAGAAATTCAAGTCTGTTCCTTAGGCCTGAAATCAATCCCCACCTATAGAAAACGTCATATTCATGTACAATTCACATATATGATTTCTATTTATATACATATGTTGACTCCATATTGCATTCAGTGTAGTTATTTTATTTTTTAGTTTTATTCATGTATTGACCATTTATTTTATTGGCTATTATGGCACATAGAACATTGATTACATTGATTACATAGGATATAGGTCTGCATATGTATTCCACTTCATACCTGACACCCAGGACATTCACAAAAAAGGAAAACATGTGTCACCATCAGTTTCTTACTCCATGATTCATTGTTTGGGAGTGCTGTCATCTGAACTCATGGCCTACAAGGCCAAATTAATGAATGGGTGAGTGTCAACATGCCATCCTGGGGAAAATTGAGCAGACAGGCAATTCCCAGGACCTGATATTGAGTCCCAGTGGTTAACAAAATAAGAACAGATTGACATGAAGATGGCAGCATGCTAATAAATATATAATATTTAGAATGCCAGAGATGTCTATACATTAGTCAGTTATATAGACTACATTCCTACCAATTCCTGGGTATTTATTATGCCTCTATATAATTAATGTTATTGTTTTCATCCATATACTATGAATGAAATCAATCAGTGTCTTGAAATTATTGCATTCCTGTAAGTAATAATATTCTTTTAATTCTTTATAAATAATAAATGAAATCAATGAACCTCCTGAAATGATGCTGCCTAATTTTATAGGAGCATGATTCACAATCAACTCATTCAACCATGACATTGATAACATTCCATTGTTATTCTTATGGATAGGAACCAGTTTCTTAGTATCTCTTGCCATTGCTTGGTGTCAGGACGGGGATTCGAAATCAGGGCCTATGTTGCCACGTAGGCCTACGGCTTCCCTGATAGCCTGCCAGCCTTCAGCAATGCAAGGTGAAGTACCTTTTGCAACAGTGTAATTCAGACTCAGGAGGGTCACCGTGCAAAGGAAGAAAATGTAAAAAGGCATTTTTCTTGAGCATTGTTTCTGCAAGACCTAGGTGACTAGGATCTCAGGAAGAGCTGTGGGTCCAGTGGCTGCATCCTAGCATACGGTGATAGAAGCTGAGGCAGAGTTGCCAAGACCTGAGTTCAAACGCGGTGCTGAGAAAAATTTAAAAAAGTAAATTAGTTCCCTGGCTTGCACTTCGTGCTGTTTATTCTTCCAGGCTTTGGATTTGAACTCAGGATCTGGGTAAATCTGCAGCAGTGCGGATGAAGGGGAAGATAACTGTACTTGAAGATAAAATCAGGCCTGTTCACTAGTCCTGAATTCAAGACCCAGCCCTAGAAACATATTATTTATACACATTGTAAAGATAGTATTTACACTTACCCATAGATGTTCAGTCCATACATGTTTTGTGTGGTTGTTCCTTGTATTTTTTGTTTTGTTCATTTATTAACCATTGATTTTACTATGTTTTACTATTACCTTTATTACATTGATGACATCCTATCACAGAGCATCTAGATTTGTAGAAATGTTCTCCATCATGCCTGACACCCAGGATTCTCAGAGAATAGGAAACCAAGTTTCACACTCGGCTTTTTACTCCACGATCCACTTGTTGGTAGTAATGGGATCTGAACTCAGGGCCAGCAGGACCAATTGTCCAATAAGTCAAAGTGAACACACCAACCTGTGAGCAACTAAAGAGCTAGGCCATTCCCAAGATCTTACATTGATCCTCAGGGAGTGGTCCAATATAGTCATAAATCCATAATTTAAACATAGGATCTATATTGACATATTTGGGTGGTCAGCATCTTGTGTTTGGTGCACTTCTCCTTTTTTTGTCTTTAATTCATGGAGGTATTTGGTATGTTACAAAATATGGTGACACGTAAAACTGTGCTGACATGAATGACAACCTGTTCCCATGGTTAAAGGTTTGCCTATGAATTCTCCATCATAGTTGAGACCCATGACTTTCACAGGAGAGGAAAACGTGTGCAACAACTGGCTTCTGATATCAGGATGAATCTTTTGTCAGCGTTGAGATTTGAACTCAGGTCTGGGTAGCTCTGTTGCACTTTGGGGGAAGTGAAAGCTCACTATCCATGAAGACTAGAATGTCAGGCCTGGTCCAGGGCCTGATTTGAAGCCCCAGCACTGGAAAAATAGCAAGCCCACCTTTTATAAGCATAGGATCTCTCTTGACCTACAGGTGTGGCATGCATCTTGCATTCAGTGTAGTTATTCTTTTTATTTTGTGTCTTATTCATGGATGTATTGTGTATTTTATTAAGTATGGTGACAGATATAACTGTGCTGATATGGATGACAACCTATTCCCATGGCTATAGAGTTGCCTATAGAGCATTCTCCATCCTCCCTGAGACCCAGGACATTCAAAGGACAGGAAAACATGTGCAACCATAGGCTTCTCACATCAGAATGAATCTTTAGTCAGTGCTGGAATTTGAACTCAATGCCTAGCAATCCCAATTGGTGAATGGGTCATGGTGAGCATACCAGCCTGTGAGCCACTAAGGAGCTAGGCCATTCCTGGGACCTGAGATCGAGATCTGGTGGGGGCCAATATAGTCATACATTCATAATTAAACAGGGGATCTATATTTCCAAACATGGGTGAGCGGCATCTTGCGTTCGGTGTAGTCATTCTCTTTATTTTGTGTCTTATTCATTGATGTATTGTGTTTTTTCTTGAGTAAAGGATGGTAGATATAACTCTGGTGAATTGGATGACAACCTATTGCAATGAATATAGAGTTGTCTATACAGTCTTCCTCCTAGGTGAGGCCCAGAACTTGCACAGCACAGGAAAACAGATGCAACGACTGGCTTCTCACATCAGGGTGAATTGTTAGCAATGCTGGCATTCAAACTTAGGTCCTAGGAGGCCCAACTGGCCAATGGGTCCACGTGATCACACCAACCTGTGAGCCATTAAGGAGCTGGGCCGCTCCCAGGAATAGAGATCGAGCCCCAAGGAAGTCAAAATATTCCTCAATGCATCATTGAAACATGGAGTATATATTCACATCTGTGTGAGGACTGCATCGTGCGTTGAGTGTAGTTATTCTCTTTATTTTGTATGCTATTCATGGATGTATTGTGTATTTTCTTGAGGATATGGCGACAGGTATAACTGGGCTTACATGGATAACAACTTATTCCCATGGCCACAGGGTGGACCACAAATTCTCCATTATAGCTGAGACCCAGGACTTGCACAGGAAAGGAAAACAGGTGGAACGATTGGCTTCTGATATGAAGATGAATCTTTTGTCAGGGCTGGGATCTGAACTCAGGGCCCAGCAGGCCCAATTGGTGAATGGGTCCACATGAACACAACAGCCTGTGAGCCATAAAGGAGATGGGCTGTTCCCAGGACCTAAGATTGAGCCTCCCTGGGGGTGGGGGAGTGAGAAGCATAATAGTCATCCATTCAAAAGCTGAAGGTATCATGCAAGTAAGTACATATTTGTATAGAGTAGGAGAGATGGTGACCTGTGATGGAATCCAATCTGTGTGACTACCGATTCTTGGATCTTTC
Source organism: Dipodomys spectabilis (assembly GCF_019054845.1). Taxonomy (NCBI): domain Eukaryota; kingdom Metazoa; phylum Chordata; class Mammalia; order Rodentia; family Heteromyidae; genus Dipodomys; species Dipodomys spectabilis. Next base: position 1,633,083 of record NW_024871045.1, read on the forward strand.
CTGATGACTCCATTTCATGACAGTGATGATTATTGTCACACTTCCTCAACTGCTCTTTACAAATAATAAATACCCCATGAGTCTTGCCTATCATTTCCTACTCACATCATGCACGAACTACTCACTCAAAGATGAGATCGATTGCATTCCATGACTCTTCCTAGGTCCAGAAACGAGTATCTCAGGATCTCCGCCATTCCCTCCTCATAGGGGGGCTGAATTCAAGCCTCAGGCCTGGAAAAGATACTCCTTATATACATTTTAAAGATAGGATTTATACTTCTGTCCAGATGTTCAGTCGACATTGTGTTTGTTGTGGCTATTCATTTTATTTCTTGTTTCATTCATTTATTTACCATTTATTTTATTGACTCTGATGATACCTATACAATTTATTTCATTGTTTACATCCTATCACATAGCATCTAGATTTTAGATGTGTTCTCCATCATGCCTGGCAGTGAGAGGATCTGAACTCAGTGCCTATCAGGCCCATTTCATGAATGGGTGAGTTTGAGCATGGCAGCCTCTAGCCAATGAAGCTGTATGGTGGTCCGCAGGCACTGAGATTGACACCCAGGTTTGGCCAAAACAGCTATACATGAATAGGTAGATGGTGGTATACAAATAAATATATATTGGTAAAGAGTGCCAGAGCCATCTATCTATGATTTAATGACACCTACTACGTTCCTACTAACTCTTAGGTATTTATTATACACCCATTGGAGGAATATTATTCTTTTCATGCTTAATAAACTATTAATTAAGATCAATCAACATTCTAGGATTATTGCATCCAATTTTAGACTAGATGGATTCATGAACTACTCTTTCAAACGGTATTCCTATCCTTAGGAATGAGTCTCTTGTAATCTCCTGCCATTGGCGTGAAAACTCGGATTTGAACCCAGGTCCTATTTGCTAATGATGAGATCATTCTTTGGAAAATGAACACTGATCTACACCAGAATTGGAGTTAGAGCTCCAGGTTCAAGTGTAGCAGATCCATATGCCCAGCCTCTCAGACTCTAGCATTGTAATCTTGTGTCCACAGGGTTCTGAAAGGTCTAATATTGAAAGGCTTAATATGCTCTCCAATCCCTTTGTGATAAGCAGTTGACTTGTATTGTCAATGTCATTACAGTTCTGAACCTAGCAGAGCACTAGTAACTCAGGCCCGCACCCCTTGCTCAGGAGGCTGAGGTCTCAGGACACAGAGTAAAACCAGCCAGGGCAGAAAAGTCTATGATAATCTGACTTCCACTTCTGAAAGTTCAGATGTTCAAGAGTTCCCTGTTTTTCCTTGGTGATGAGAAGTTACTGGTACTCTAAATGTTCCTAGAGTTCTTGAGCTATAGAAGCAGGAAAGAAACATTATTGACCCATTCTGTGTTCAAATGAAGTTTTCAGGATCCAAGTCCCAGTCCTGTTAGCAGGAAGAACTACAGTGTAACACTGTATTTGAATGACAGAAAACAGTTGCAAAAGCCAGGCTAGTTGCAGAGAGCAGGCCTGTAGGATTAGGAGGCAGAATGCACACACTCAACAGGGAAGTTAGTTGCAAAACCAATTCATTCCAGGCACTACTAGCAATGGGGGGGGGGAACCTGAAACATTTGTTAGAGTTAAACCAGGGTCAGGCTTTTGTCAGCCTCTTCAAACAATTACTAATTAACCTTCCTCTTCAGGTGAAGGGAGACTCAGGCTATGTTTAGTTTACCAATAGAGAACCAGTTTAGTGGGGGAGAGGGGAGGAGCAGAGAAGAAAAAACCTGCTCTCTGGTCTTAGGGAGTGGGTTTTTTATTCTCCATCAGTCAGATCTGAAGGCCCTTCTTTTACCTCTCTGCCAGTGCATTCTCCTTCCTTCATTCTCCAAGTAATTAATGCAAATCCCAAAACCAACTAGAGGCAGGGCTGTTTCTCTTCTCTCTCCAAGCACCTAAGTTAGAACCTACCTCTGCCCTCTTGGCTCTGGGGCCCTTGGCTGCCTAAGAAGTGGGAAAGAGACAGTCTTCCTGCTCTGTGATTGTGTGAATGCGATGCTGGTGGCCTGGCACACTGCAGAAGGCCTCATGACTGGGGATAGTTCCCTTCTTTCCTCCTGGTGTCCAAGACCCAATTCATCTATCATTTTTCTTTCTTTCTATATATCTATGTATCTATCTATCTATGTTTCTATCTATGTATCTATGTATCTATCTACCTACCTACCTTCCTAACTAACTAACTATCTATCTATCTATCTCTTTGCCAGTTCTTGGGTTGAACTCAAGGCCTAGGCATTGTCTGTAGCACACTATTGCTTGAGCCACAGCACATATTCTGGCTTGTTCTGTGTATGTACTACTGAGGAATCATACCCAGGACTTCTTGCATGCTAGGCAAGCACTCTCTCAGTAATCCACATTCCCAGGCCCCTCATCTTTTCCTTAATGGTAGTTTTTACATAAGTATGCTACCATTTTATGTCCCCAAGTTTAACTTTCTGAATACTGGTTACTTCTATGAAACCTGATTTTCTCTTCCCCTGCCTGATTTGTAATGGCTCCTGAATTGGCCTCATAATAAATTGTAAATAAAGGTTGCTGAAAGCTTCATTGTGCATCATATAAGGACACAGGCCGGGAATCCTGGAAGAGAAAACCATGGGTCTGAAATGAAGAGAATGATGCAGTATGCACAAGGAATATATCTGAAAAATAATCCAGTAAATAAAAGCAGAATTATTGCATACAGTCTGTACTCAGGGAAGTAATATACACACATAAGTAGGTAGGGCACTGATATATAAACTTGGCCTTCTCTTTTTGAAATATTTTGTGGCCATCCCAGGGCTTAAACTCAGGGCCCGACGCATTCCTCAGCTTATTTTCCCAAGGCTGGGGCTTTACCACCCCCACAGCTCCACTTCCAACCATCTGGTGGTTAATTGGACATAAGCACATACCAGGCTTTCCTGCCTGGACTAGGCTGTGTCTCCTGCTCAGCTTTCTCCCTCAAAGCTGGAGCTCTACCCTCTGTGCCACTGTTCAACTTCTGGTTCTCTGGTGGTTTGTTGGAGATTAGAGTCTCACAGACTTCCTGCTCCGGCTGACTTTGAATGGTGATTTCCTGAAGAGGCTTCAAGTGGCTTTCCTCAGGGATTCCCTTAGGAGCCTCTCCACACAAACCCTTAGTCGAAATCTCAAGAGATACATGAAGATACTTCTAGTGTGTTCTAGATATTTAAGGTTTTGAGACACCCAACAATCATAATTATTAGATCATTTTATAGGCAAAAGGTGCAATTCAGACAGTGTGAGGATCACTCCAGTTTTTGGTCCTCTCATCCTGAGACAGTAAATTCACTTCAACTCAATGTTAAATGACAGAGCTTGCATATCCTGTGGACATTTGCTCCCAAATGCTGTGGCATTCATTTCTCACTTTTGGTTCAAACCTGTGACCAGAGGAGAAGATGAGGAGAGAATATACTTTTCATAGAAAGCATTTATAAAGAACATTGGGTAGTTGACTTATAAATTCAAACCATTGAATTACCCTTTTAATGAGTCAGATTGTCCAGATTAAAAAATGAAGAAATAAGGAAAGAAGGTGTCAGTGGCTTCTCACTGTAATCCCAGCTCCTCAGCAGGCTGAGATGTAGAGAATATGAGTTTGAATCCAGCCAGCTTAGGAAAGTCCATGACACTGTTATTTCTAAGACATCATAGAAAAACCCAGAAGTGGCGCTTTGATTCAAGGTTAATACACTACTCTTGAGCAAAAGGAGCTCAAGGACAATGCCTAGGCTCATAGTTCATCCCTAGGACCTGCCCCCTCAAAAAGAGCCTGTACCTCCGTGTCTTTGTGTATATATGTATGTATTTCTATAGGTGAAGCTCCAGAGTAGCTATGATGAACAGCACCAAGCTAGGAAATTTGTATTCAATACAATGATTTCATAACAGAGAGTGGTTTGATGACAGTGCATGTTCCTGGGCTCCTCTCACTTTTCCCAGAGTAGCCTGAGGGTTTCTCTGCATCCCAGGCCTGCTGGAAGAAGTCTCTCTCATTGACTGGATAGGCAGACAAAAGGCCTCAGTCCTGTACAGCTGTGTAACAAACAACTTCCTCCAGGTCAGATAGTGAGGATGAGTGTGGGCAGGATCTGCAGGTCAGAAGAAAAAGGTCTCTTTGTAGCCTTAGCTATCTCTCTCCCCAGTGCTCTGGTTTGACAGGAAACCTTCATTTGTTACACGTTCAGTGGCAGGCCAAGTCCTGTGCACTTATCCTGCCTTTGGGAGACTGTATTATGCTGTTCACATACAGTACTTAATATATTTCAGGAGTCCTTCAGGCAGATAACTAGGGCACTGAACCTCATGAAGTGTTTCATTGAGGGCGATGATGGGCCTATGATGCTTCTCTTAGGTTTCCAGAAGCTTCGGAAATCCAAGCACATATGTGATATCAAAGCTTCCTGTCATACAAGGCTAGTGAATCTCATTAGGTTTTGGAATGTTTGACCTCTCCTAGTTGGGCCCTGGATGTCTAGGACTTGGGGTTGAACACAGGGCTGGTTGAACACAGCATCACTTTCTAGTCTGTGTGTGTGTGTGTGTGTGTGTGTGTGTGTGTGTGTGTGTGTGTGTAAGCACACATGTACGCAGGCACATACACCATTCTTTGAGTTTGAACTCAGGAACTGAGTACTGTATGTAGTTTCTCTTATACAAGGATTGCTTCCACTTGAGCCACAGAGGCACTTCAGCCTTTTTTTTAGTGATGTGGTCCTGAGAAATTAAACCAAGGGTTTCATACATTTAAAGCACTCTACCACTAAAGCACATTCCCAGCCCTCTACTTCAGGTTTGTTAGATTGTTTCTGTCTTTCTTTTATTGTTGTAGGACCTGAAGTCTAGCCTGGGTGCTGTCCTTGACCTCTTTGGCTCAAGTCTTGTGTTATAACACTTGAGCCAAAGTGCCACTTCAGCTTTTCTTGTGGTGCATTGGAGCTATGTGTCTCAAGGCCTTTCCTGCCCAGGTTAGCTTTGAACCTTGATCCTGAGATCTCATCCTCCTGAGTAGCTAGGATGACAGGCATGAGACACAAGCACCAAACTTCCACTTCAGATTTCTTAGTGGTGAATTGGAGATAATAGTCTCATGGGACCTTTAATGTCTGGGATAGTTTGGAACTCAGATACTCAAATCTCAGCTTCCTGAGAAGGCAGGAGGACAGACCTCAGCTATAGAACACTAGGCTGTGGCCTCTGCTAAAAGAAGGTTTTTGGTTCAACGTGGTGGAGTGCTAGCCATGAGCCCAAGGGGTAAGGGACAGCACCTAGGCCCCTATTTCGAGGTTCATGACTGAGAAAAAAACAAAACAAAACAATTGTCTGCAGTAGACAACTGACTAGTCTTCAGTAATACATAATTTTGTTCCTGCCAAGGGGACATATCTTAGTCTCAATATTCTCGGCATGATCATCTCAGTTGTAGAGCTCTTACAAGGGCCATATGGAAGAATGCACTCTGTGAAGGACACAGTACATGGCACTCTGCATGACTCAGAACAGAGCATCCTGTGGAAGACTCAGCACCCAGCTCCCAATGCAAGACTCAGCACAGAGCACCCTATGAAGGACTCAGCACATAGCACTCTTCCACAAGCTGTCATTAGAATTAGGGTGCTTTCATCAGTATCACCATTCTTTGAGGAACATTTCACAAACCACACAAGTTCATATCTAATGGTTTAGTGGGGTGGGGTTTTTTTGGGGGGGTTAGCCATGGGTCTCTAACTCAAAGCATGGGGATACTTTTCTAATAACATTTGCTCAAGGCTAGAGCTCTACACTTCGAGCCATATTTCAAAGAATCTAGCAGACTTCCTGCCACGTTTTAAAGCCCCGAGCAGCCAGGATATCGTGGATAAGCCAGGGTAAGCCAGGATGATGGGGGTAACCCATGGAGCTGGGTTGCAGCAGCTTACATCTGGTTAAGTCAGTTTAGGTGGCAGCTGTCAGCACCAGACTACTAGTTTTCTCTGTGATGAGGTACTTGAAGACCTGTCCTTATATAGTTGCATTTAGAACATTCTACCTTTTTTTGGCGGCAGTCCTGGGGCTTGAGTAAGGGCTATGACACTGTCCCTAAGCATTTGTACTCAAGGCTAGCACTCAATTGATTGAAAGACAGTAGAACTTCTGAGCTTTCTGTTTATGTGGCTCTCAGGAATTGAACCCAGTGCTTCGTGCTTATAGGTGAGCACTCAAACACCGAGTCCCAGGAGTGAACGAGGTATAAATAGAAATAGATTGCTATATATAAATATTATATACACAAAAGATGTTTGTATATAATAATTTATGGATATTATTACTATCAAACATTAAATATTAAATTATGGCTCCATTTAATGATGTGTCCAAGTTAACAATTAATAAAGCATTAATTAATAATTAGTCAATAGCCTGTTATTTTTATCACACATGTACATACATCCATTCATATAATTACATATTTTATAGAATGAGACAGATGTCTAGATATTATTAAATCATGCATCATGTGTTACTACCAATTATTAGGCATTTATGTTTCCATGCAATTTTTATTCTTTTAATGATTGATAAAATATTGAACTTAATCCACGTTCTATAATTATTGTGTCTAATTTTATCCTACAATGATTCACTACTAATTCAATCTGTTTTTCATTTATTGTAGTCACAATGCTTCCACCTAGGACATTTTTTATATTTATGACATCCTATTACATAGAATATAGATGTGCAACTGAATTATACATCCTACATGTCACTGATCACTTTCAAAGAAAAAGAAAATGTGTCATGCTTGGCTTCTCACTCCTCGATTACACTTTTGGCAGTACTGGGATATAAACTCAGGGCCTAGAAGGTTCAATTCATGATTGGGTGACTGTCAGCACAGCAGCCTGTAGTCAATTCAGCTGCCAAGCAATTCCCAGGCCCTGAGATAGAGACCCGTATGTTGACCCCATATTGTGCTTAGTGTGGTTGTTCATTTTATTTTTTGTTTTATTCATTTATTTACCATCTATTTTATTGACTGTTATGACAATGAAATATTTATTACATTTATTGTATAGGATATAGTTTTGCCCATGTATGAAACTTCACAGCTGACACCAGGAGTTTCACAGAAAAGGAAAACATGTGTTACCATGGGATTGTTACTCCATGATTCAATTTTTGTGAGTGCTGAGATCTGAACTCACTGCCTACAAGGCCCAATTCATGAATGGGTGAGTGTCAGTATGCCATCCTGGGGCATATTGAGCTGACAAACATTTCCAGCACCTGAGATTGAGCCCCAGGGGTTGACAAAATAAGAACAGATTGACATGCAGATGGTAGTACACAAATAAATATATATCTTTATAGAGTGCCAGAGTTGTCTATACATTATTCAGTTATATAGGCTACATTCGTACCAATTCTTAGGTATTTATTATGCCTCCATGTAATTAATATTATTGTTTTCATCCTTAATGAATTATCAATTAAATCAACCACTGTTCCAAAACTATTGCGTCCATGTAATTAATAGTATTTTTTGAATGTGTCAAAAATATTCATTAAAATCCATTGGCCTCCTAAAATCACTCTGTCTAATTGTATAGTAGTATTCAGAAACAACTAATTCAACCTTGCCATTCATAACATTCCATCAGTATTCCTCTGAATAGGAATGAGACTCTTAGGATCTCCCTCCATTGGTAGGGGTCAGGACTGGGTTTCAAACACAGGACCTATGTTGCTATGTTGGCCTATTGCTTCCCTGGTATCCTGCCAGCCTTCAGCAATGCAATGTTACCAACATTTTTCAACCGTGTCATTCAGACCCAGCATAGTCACCTTGCAAAGAAAACAAATGCAAAACCAGCAGCCATCCGCAAGATGCCAGGTTTGTTTTTTTTTTCCTATGTAGCATTAATTATTTTTTTTCCTTTTTTTCCTTCTGCCTTTGGGGCCCAGGAACCCAGATTTGGTTTTGGGTCTAGTGGTTGTACCCTAGCCTAGCGTGATCAAAGCTGAGGCAGAATTGCCATGAACTGAGTTCAAGCTCTGTGCTGGACAAAATATAAATAAATAAATAAATACATTCATACATAATGCATACATACACACATACATACACACATATATACACACATACATACATTAAAATATTTGAAATATTATGAGGCCCCTTGGCTTGGAATTCATGACCTTTTTTTCTACCAGGCCTGGGATTTGAACTCAGGGTCTGGATAAATCTGCAGCACTGTGGGAGATGGGGAAGATCACCGTGCCGTAAGACAAGAAAGTCAGGCTTGTTCCTGGGTCCTGAACTCAAGTCCTAGCTCTCAAAAAATAATATTCGTATACATGCTTACTGCATTTTGCGGTTAGTGTATTCATTTAATTTTTGTGTTTTATTTATTTCTTATGTATTTTAGTGAGTATGATTACACATATAACATTTTTTGCATCCTATTACATAAGAAATAGATTTGCCTCTGTATTCTACATCATTCATGAAACCCAGGACTTTCACCAATAAGGAAAACAAGTGGGGCAATTGGCTTTCCCACCAGGATTCAGTTGTTGGCAATTCTGTGACTTGAACTCAGAGCCCAGCAGGTCCACTTCATGAATGGGTAAATGTTAGCACATCAGTCTCATGCAAGTGAAGTTGATGGGCAAATTTGAGGACCTGAGATTAAGTCCTATGAATGGTCAATATATAAACAGATAGATGTTTAGATTGCAGTGTGTGTCTGTGTATGTGTGTGTGTGTGTGTGCATGTGTGTGTATTTACATATGTATATACATCTATAAATGAATAAAGAGAGACAGATAGACATTTATGTAGATTCTAGTGTATAACCCTATATAAAGTGTGATGTCTATATCTTATTTTCTTATATTCTATTACTACCAATTATTTGGTCTAAAATTATGCCTCCATTAATTAATCACGGTAGAAGACTTAATAATTTATTAATCAATGACCTATATTTATTGCATACAATCTTATACTGGAATGACTAGCTAATTAGTAATTCAATTAGTACATTTCAAACATTCTATTAGTGTTCCTATATATAGGAATGAATTTCCTAGGATCTTCAGCCATGTGTAAGTGGCAATCTCAGGATTGAACTCAGGGCCCAGGTGTCTGAGTTGGACTCAGGCTGCCGCCTGCCAGCCTTCAGCCATGGAAGGTCACATACAATTTTCAAGCCAAGTCACTGAGACCCAGGAAACCAAGGAAAAACTGTTTTGTAAATTCCTGTTTTTTTTTCCTTCTCCATTTTGTTGGTTTGATGTATTTTTGCCAGTACTGAGAGTTGAACTAGGGCCTAGGATTCCTGTATCATCGCACCCCAGCCTAGGGTAATCATGGTTTAAGACACAATAAAATGCTTCCTAGAGCAAAAGGAGCTCAGGGAAAATGTCTAGGCTCACAGTTCAAGCCTCGGGACGTGCCACACACACACAAAAAAAATGAGCCAGTAACTCTATGTGTCTGTGAATGTATGAATGTATTTGTATCAGTGAACATCCAGACTTTCTATGTAGAAAGGCACCCAGCTAGCAAATTCGCTTTGAATAGAATGATTTCATAGCACAGACAATACTTTGGAGACAGTGCATGCCCGGGGGCTCCCCTCACTGTTCCCAGAGTAGCCTGAGGGGTTCTCCATACCCAAGGCTGCTGGAGGAACTCTGCTTCATTGTTGGAACAGGCAGACAAAAGGCCTCACTCCTGTACAGCTGTGTAACAAACAATTCATCCAGGCCAATTACTGAGAATGAGTGTGGGCAGGCTCTGAAGGTCAGGAGAAAAAGGCCTCTTTTTACCCCAAGCTCTCTCTCTCCGCAGTGCTCTGTTTTGACAGGAAAACTTCATTTGTGCCACATCCCGGGGCAGGCCAAGTTCCCTGCACTCATCCTGTCTTTATAAGACTATGTTTCAATGTTAAAACAAACTGCTACCATTAATTCAAGAGTGCTCCTGGTAGACAATTAGGGAGCTATACCTAATGAAATGATTCATTATTGGCAACGATGCCTCCGTGTGTGTGTGTGTGTGTGTGTGTGTGTGTGTGTGTGTGTGTGTGTGTGTGTGTACACCAATCCTGGTGCTTGAACTCAGGACCTAACCACTGCAACTGTTTCTCTGGTACAAGGACAGCACTCTACCACTTGAGCCACAGAGCCACTTCAGGGATGAGTTACTTTTCTAGGGATGAGGTACTGAGGATTCAAACCCAGGGTTTCACACATGCAAAGCAGTCTACCCCTAAGAAACATTCCCAGCACTCCACTTCAGGTTTCTTTCTTTTTTTGTAAGTTGGAGTTGTCCAAGTCTGGGCCTGGGTGCTGTCTCTGAGCTCTTCAGCTCAAGTCTAATGCTCTACCATTGGAGCTTCAGCACCCCTTCAGGCTTTCTGTCAAAGAATTTCCTGCTCAGGCTGGCTTTGGACTGTGATCTGGGATAGTTTTGAACCTAGATCCTCAGCTTCCTGAGCAGGCAGGATGATAGACTTCAGCTAAAGACACCTAACCAGTGACACTTTGCTGCAAGGGGGACCTTGGCTCCCCATGGTAGAAAGTTAGCCATGAGCCCAAGAAAAAAAATCAGCACCTAGGTTCTGAGTTCAAGGTTCATGATGGAGAAAACTAAACCAAAGCAATTGTCTGCAGGGGACAAGTCACTAGAGCTCAGTATATACAGAAATTTGGCCCTACCTTGGGGACATATCCGAGCCTCAACTTTCTCATCTGCACAATCATCTTACTTGTGTAGCTCTTATAAGGACCAGATAAATGAATACAACTCGTGAAGGACTCAGCACATTGCACCATGAGAAGGACTCAGCACACAGTACCCCATGAACGACCCAGCTCCCCATGAACAACCAGCACCCCAGGAAGGACTCATCACATAGCTGTATCCCACAAATTGTCATTAGATTTAGGTTGCTTTCATCAGTATCACCATTCTTTCACAAACAACACAAGTTCACATCAAATGTTTTAGATGTGGGGAGGGTCATCAGCCTCGGGGATTGCACTCATAGGTTGGAGGTCCTGTCCTAAGAACTTTTCCTCAAGGCGAGAGCTCTACCACTTTGAGGCACAGCTCAGAGTCTCCCAGACTTCCTGCCAGGGCTGAGTTTTCAACCCACCAGTGTCTGATCTCATCCCCCAAGCAACTAGAGGTAGGAAGCAGTGTCTGGTTCCATGGTGCTGGGTTGTATCTGTTCACTACTAGCTAAGTCAGGTTAGTTGGCAGCTGTCATCTTCATACTCCCAGCTTGCTCTGTGATGAGGTATTTGAAATCCTTGCCTTGCCTTCTATACTTGCAGTCAGAACATTCAAACTTGTTTTTGGATCCAGTCCTGGGGCTTGAGTAAGGGCCTAGACACAGTCCCTAAGCGTTCATGCTCAAAGCCAGTGCTTGACTTCTTGAGTGACAGCACTATTTCCGGCTTTTTCTGTGCATGTGATAGTGTGGAATCGAACCCAGGGCTACATACATACTAGGCGAGCACTCTAGCACTGAACCTCAAGAATGACAAGTGTAGAAATAGATATGTAGATTGTTACATATATATATATATATATATACATATATATATATATATATAATGTGTGCATATATTATGTATGTATGTATAAAACAAGTCAGAGATGTATGTATATTTAATTATACATACTATATTACTACCAATTATCAATAAATCATTCCTTCCTTTATTTAAGTATTATGGTTGAATACATAACAAAGTATTAATTGAAAATTAGTCAATGTACTATAATTATTGTGTATTATTTTATAATATAATCATACACTAACTACGAATGTAATTGTTACTTTACAACATTCTATTCATATGGATGTATATCAGAATGCGTTTCTTAGGATCTACCGCTATTCATAGGTGGCAGTCCTGGAATTCACACCCTGGGCCTAGGTTGCTGGTTTGGCTATGGCTTCCCTGATAGATAGCCCACCAAACTTCAGCAGTGCAAGGTAATGTACACTTTCCGGGCCCTATGAGTTAGACCCAGGATGTTTCCAATGCAAAGGAAAAAACAATGTAAAAGTGGCTTCTAGAACTTCCCAGTTTTATCCTTCTCTTTTTTTCCTCCCTCTCTTTTTTTCGGTTTTGGGGTCAGAACTCTTGGTCTGGGTGCTGTCTCTCAACTCTTCAGCTCAGGGCTGTTGCTCTACCACTTGGGTCATAGCACTACTTCAAGCTTTTTTATGCTTATGTGGTGCTGAGGAATCGAACACAGGGCCTTATGCATGCAAGGCAAATACTCTATATTTCTGAGCCACCTTCCCAGCACTTATTGTTTGCCAGTCCTAAGATTTGAACTCGGGTCCTAGGATCTCAGGATGGGCTGTGGGACCAGAGGCTGCATCCCAGCCTACAGTGATCGAAGCTGAGGCAGAGTTGCCCCAGGCCTGGCCAAAAAAATTTAAGGCCCTGGCTTGGAATTTGCACCATTTTTCTGGCAGGCCTGAGATTTGAACACAGGGTCTAGGTTACTCAGTGGCACTATGGGGAAGAGAAAGCTCACCATCTTTGAAGACAAGAAATTCAGCCCAGTTTATAGGGCCCAAATTCAAGCCCCAGCACTGAAAAAAATAATATTCATATATGAGATTTATTTGCATACATGGGTTTACTCCATATGACATTTATTACCCTTATTTTTTTATTTTATTGAGTATTACTACATATATAACATTTATTTCATTTATTACATCTTATCACATGGATTTATTTGCATATGGATTATACATCATACTGAGACCGAGGACTTTCACAAAGAAGGAAAAAATGGGTCAAAATTGGCTTCTGACTCCACATATAAAATTTTGGGCCATGGTGAGATTGGAACTCACAGCCCACAATGCCCAATTCATGAAAGGGAGAGTTGTAGAACAAAAGACTTTGGCAAACTGAGCTGCCAGCCAGTCCTGAGGGCCTGGGAACAAGCTTTGGTAGTGGCTGATAGATATAGATATATATCTATATCTATAGATATAGATATGATACAGATATAGATATAAATAGATAGATCGATTGATAGATCAATCGATAGATAGATAGATGTATAGCTTGCAATATATATGAGAGAGAAAATGTGAGGATATTAAATTATATATATTATGAATTATTATTAAATTATGCCTCCATTTAATGAAGTATCATGGTTGAATACTTATTAAAGCATTAATGTAAAAGTAGTCTGTATTGTTTAATTAGGAGAATCATAGCATGGTGCTGGAATGGAAGACATAATCACTACTTTTTGTGTGTCATTCTATACGAGAAACATGAACTAACTGCAAATTTAATTGTTAATTTTATAACATTCCATTAGGCATTCCCATGGATAGGAATGCTTTTCTCAAGATCTCCCTTCATTTGTAGGTGGCAGTACTGGCACTTCAACTCCAGTCCTGGGTATTTTACTTCGAAATGCAAACCATTGGAATGACACTGTGAAGATTTCAGTTTGTCACAATGAAAGAAACGAATGAGAAGAAGAAAAGAAAGCCAGGTGTCATTTGCTTCTGCCTGTAATCCTAGCTCTTCAGGAGGCTGAGAGGTAGAGAATGCCATTATGAATTCTGCCATGACAGGAAAGTCCACAGCACTCTTATTTCTGAAGGATCACAGGGATAAAATATTGCCATGAGTAGGGCTGTGGCTCAAAAGCAGATTGCTACCCTGGAGCAAAAGGAACTCAGGGAGAGTGCCTAAGCTCATAATTCAACCCCCGGACCTGCAAATACAAATTTAAAAAAGTAACTCCATGTCTCTGCATGTAAGTATGCATGCATTTCTATCTGTTAAGGTCCAGAGTCATTATGATGAAAGGCACCCAGCTAGGAAATTTGCTTTGAATAGAATGATTTCATTGCACAGACAGTGCATTCAAAACAATGCATGTTCCAGGGTTCCCTTCACTGTTCCTAGTGTAGTCTGAGGTTTTCTCCAAACCACAGGTTGCTGGAGGAAGTCTGCCTCATTTTTGGAATAGGCAGACAAAGGCCTCACTCCTGTACAGCTGTGTAACAAACAACTACATCTGGGCCAATTAGTGAGGAGAATTGTGGGCAGGCTCTGAAGCCCAAGAGCAAAAGACCTCTTTGTACCCCAAGCTCTCTCTCTCCCCAGTGCTGTTTTGACAGGAAGCCTTCATTTTTGCCACCTCCCATGGCAGGCCAAGTTGCCTGCACTTGGTCTGTCTTTGTTAGACTACGTTCCAGTGTTGAAATAACCTGGTACAATTTATTCAAGGATCCTTCTGGCAGACAACAAGGAAGCTGAACCTAATAAAATGATTCATTATTGGCAATGGTGCCTTTCTAGGTTTCTGTAAGCTTGCTAAATCTAAGCACATGTGTAATATCACAATGCTTCCTGTCATTTAGGGCTCGTGAAGCTCATCAAGTTTTGAAAACTTTGACCACTCCTAGTTGGGCCCTTGGTGGCTAGGTTTTGGGGTTGAACACAAGGCCTGGGTGCTGACCATAAGCTCAGAGCAAAAACCAAATGGGACGTTTCATTTCCATTGTGACATTACGGATCACATTGTGCCATCCCAAAACTATTATGACTTCTTATCACCTTTGAAAACACTGATGGCCTCTGTGACATCACAGAACCATTTTGTATCTATATCCTCATGGGAACTAATGACAACTGACATCAGACATACCATTGAAACATAACAAATCCTTTCTGACATCATAATTGTGACATCATGTTGCCATTATGACACCATCAGCTCATTTTGACATATAAAACTATAATGGCATCATAGCTTTGTAACATGACATTGTCATTCTAACGTCATAACACTTTGTGTTTGCCTATGATGTTATTTGATTCTATTTCTAATGTAGCATGTCGGTTTATCTCAGAAACTCATTATGAATTCACGACCATTGTGATATCACAATGCCATAGTAGCATCACATTGCCATTGTGATATCACATTGCCAAATTGATGTCACAAAGGGATTTTGATGTGACAATGGTTGTTTCTGATATCAACCCACATGCCACATTTCAAATACAAGGAAATCACAGATTAGGTATTCATAATGTGACTATGATATCACAATGACATAATGGCAAATGTTTAATGTCATTGTCATTTTGTGATGTCACCATAAGCTAAAGATTTCATAACAACAATGTGATGTCAGAATTGTTATGATGTCACACAAGGTTTATGATGTTATAATGGTTATGAGGTCACAATGTGTTTCTCTAATCAACTGATATGCACATTTGAAATAGAATGAAATCACAGAATATGCATTCACAGTGTGTCTATGACAGCAAAATGGCAATGCGATGTCATAAAGCTATGATGTCACTGTAGCTTGATGATGTCGCAATGAGCTGATGGTATCATAGCAACAGTCTGATGTCACACTGGTGATGATGTCACAAAGGGTTTTTGATGTTACAATGGCATGACAGATCTTAATTGACATTAGTTTAAAGTGAGGACAAGAGAATGAAGTCACAATGACATACACAAATGAGCTGTGATGACACAAACGCCATGATTTTTGTCAAAAGTGCTAAAGTTCCTGACAGGCTTTGTTGTCAAAGTATTAATGATATAAAAATGGGTTAGTGGTGTCAAAACTAGTTTGTAATATCACATCTTATTTCAAGTTTCAATTGCTACAAGTTCATAATGATACAATTTCACAGAAGGAGCTTGATGTCCCAAAGGCCATGAATTTTCTAAGATGTGATGAGGTCATAATAGCTTTGTGAAAGCATGATGGTACAGTAATATCACAATTGCAATATGATGTCAAATGATGTCATAAGAGAGTTGTTATGTCACAATTAGTTGGATGCCATTATAGTGATAAGTTCAAAATATTTTTGTGATGTCACAGTAGATTGCTGATGTGACAATGGCATTCCAGACCTCAATTGTCATTAATTCACAATGAGTATATAAATTTAAAACAGGCTTATGAGGATTCCAAAGCATTTGTTGGCACAAATGTGATGAAGTCAGAACAGATTTGTGATGTGACAATGTGACACAATGATCATTACATCTAGCAGTGTGATGTCACAATATTCAGGATGTCACAATATTTCATGTCATACCTGAAATAATATGAGGTCGAAAATAGATTGAGCTCTCAATGGGCCTAACAACACAGTGGCAACATGTCACAAAACTTATCAGGACAGGATATGTTAGAATTTTCACAGTTGTTTAGAGATATAACAATGGCAAAGTTATGTCACAAAGGGATTGTGATGTCACAATGCTTATGAAGTCGAACTGTGTTTTTGATATGAACCCACCTGCCACATTTGAAATATAATGAAATCACATAATAGGCATTCATAACGTCTATATGATGTCACAATGACAACATGATGTCATAGTGGTATGATGTCATTAAAGATTTGTAATGTCACCATGAGCTTATGTCATAATGACAATGTGATGTTACACCAATGATTATATTGTGAATCCTTTGTGATATTACATTGGCATATCTGATCTCAGTTGACAATGAGGATATGGATAACAATGGGACTGTCATGTCACAAAGGCCATTTGATTTTTTTTTGCCTGTAATAACATGATTTATAATAATCAAGAATGGAAAATCAATGCCAATAAGCAGATGAACCCATAAATCCAATACAGCCTGAATATTATACAGGAATATTGTACATAGAATATTATACAGTTTCAAACTAAAAGGGAATTCTTATGGTTCACCAAAGACAAACACTGAAAATGTTATTTCAAGTACACTGTCAGTCACAAGAAAACAAACACTGAATGTGCATTAGAAGGTGGAATTGAAAGTGTAGCTTACAGAGAAAACAGGATGACAGCTATTGGGGGTGGAGGAAGTGGAAAGGTTAGGAATTCTTGTTTGGTAGGGAAAAAAGTCACTAGAGATGGCTGGAGAGTTTGTCTTACAGTAATATGAATGCGCTTAATAACCTTGACCTGTCCTCTTAAAATGGCTAAAATGCTATGTTCTTTGTTTAATAAATGTTTCCAGTGGCCTTTCTTATGTTAAATGAAACAAGTAAGATGTAAGTCATCCCTGCTCTGTGAAAGTGGTCACTGCATACTGGAAAGCACAGGAAGGGACAGGATGAAGCTCCCCAGGGAGCATGGAGCACACAAAAGGAATCACCGTGGTTCCTCTTGGGCATAGCTAACAGAACTTACCATACACTGCAAAACTGCCCAAGTGGGCCATTTGAATTTTCAAAGGTGCTAAAGATGTCATAATGGGTTTGGGAGGTCTCAAGGTGATTGTAATATCACAACAGCAAGGTTTTATCACAATGGCTTTGTGATGTCACATTGGTGATGAGGTCACAATGGACAGGACAGGGTTGTGATGTCACAACAGGTTAATGATATCACAATGACACTGTGATGTCGCAAAGGATTTTCATGTCACAAGGCTTTGAGGTTACAATGGATTTCTGATATCCACCAATATTGCTCGCTTGAAATATAATGAAATCACAGAATAAGCATTGACACTATGTCTATAATGTCACTCTGACTTATGATGTCATAATACTATGATATTTATGTTTAGTGATGTCAAAATTGCATGTCTTATGTTATTAGTCACTAGATTACCATGAGGATCCCAAAGGTTGTTATGTGCTGAGTCCTTCAAAAGGTGCATATTGCTGAGTCCATTACACAGGGTACTTTGTGCTCTTTTTTAAAATGTGCTGTGTGCTATCATCCCAAATGGTGCTATGCTCTGAATCCTTGAAAGGTAGGTATCCCGAACAATCACATACGTGCACACACACACACACACACACACACACACACACACACAAACATGGAGGTCACCGTGCACCTATTGGTGTGTGGGGTGGAAGGAGAAGAGTCCCACAGCAGTTGGGCTGAGGGGAGATTTGATCCCCCAAGCAGCTGCTGCTGGGGTTGGGGGAAGCCTTGACCTGAGGTGAGGCTGCTTCTGTCATGGCCTGGTAGCATTAGGGCAGAGTCAGGACAGCACAAACCCAGGGATGGAGGTGTGGCCGAGGCGGGGAGGAGGCATGACCAAGGGGAGGACAGGGCGTGGCTGAGGGAGCACGTAGCTGCTGCAGCAAGGAGCACACTGGGCTGGCCACTTGCGCGGCAGAGGTAGGGCAGCCAGGAAGAAAATTAGGGGCAGAGAGAGAGCAAAGAAAAGAGCAGGCACATGCACCAGGGGAGGCAGCCTCAATGGCTGGCCTCTGTTGCTGTAGGAGCACGGGTCTGGGACAGGAGCATAGAGCACACAAAGCCAGTACACCAGGCACATCTCTAGCACAGTTAAGGCTGGTTGTTTCCAAGGGGAAGGGTCTGACCCTGGAGAAGGGCAGAGGTGCTTCGTGTTGTGTCATTAGAGTGGTGCTCTCCTTTTGTGAGAGCCCTTGTTTCTGACAAGGGTACGGGGAATGAGAACCCGCGTGCTCCAGCTTCTACATTGTCCCAGATGAGGAACCAACAAAATTAGGAGAGGCACAACTCTGTGTCTGTGTGAGTGTGTGTATGTGTGTGTGTGTGTGTGAGAGAGAGAGAGAGAGAGAGAGAGAGAGAGAGAGAGAGAGAGAGAGAGAGAGAGAGAGAGAGAGAGAGAGAGAGAGAGAGAGAGAGAGAGAGAGAGAATCTTTTTCCTTGTACACCCTGACTGTGCTCAGGTGAGTGATCAGTTGGCAAATTGCAGGTGCTGAATGGATAAGCCTTCTGTCACCGTTCTGGATTTGTGTGTGTGTGTGTGTCTGTGTGTGTGTGTGAGTGTGTGTGTCTGTGTGTGTGTACGTTGGGATAGCAGGGAGATGAGAGCAATGAAAATATATGTAAGTCATCATGTCTAAAAACAGCTAAAGCATTTTATTTCTGTGTGTGTATTTGTTGTTGTTCTTTTTTCAATACCAAGTATGAGCACAGCCACAATTTTTGTTTCCTCCTTCACAGTTTCTTGGCTCCTTTATGGGAAGATTTCAGTAGACATTCCTTTCGTCCTATTTCCACCTCTCTCTTCCCCCTTTCCTATAGCCCACATTAGATGCTGGGCCTGCATGTGCCTCCCCTAGGTGACCTGCGTGAATGCTGGACTAGAGTGGACACTGCTGGACTAGAGTGGACACCTGTCCTTCTATCCACAGCCAAATGTTTGGTGAGGCGAGTGTGACCACAGTCACAATCTTCCAGCCAGACACTCTGCTTTTGTGTTTATAGTTAGAGCTAATTCAAGGGTTGGGAATGTGTCTGCCAAACAAAATTAGGGAATGAGGTGGGGGAGAGGGTAGGACAGGGGCTGTGAATCTATGAGGTTTTGGGGGCTGGCATAAGTTGTGACATGGCAGATGGTTCACCCTGACCGAGGATGAGAGGGGAACCTTACCTAGGGCATTTATGGCTTCTGTGGGCATCCGGGCACAGGGCTCTGGACCCGCACTGGTGGCATGGATTCCCTCCTGGGGCATTGCACCAGTTTTCTGACTCCTCCCTGGAGTCCTGCAGACTCCAATCTGTGTCCACCCTGGCCTGTTTCCAGCTGGGAAGTGGTACACAAGTCCATTCCCCCTCCTGGAGCCTTCTCCATATCAGAAGGTGGCAATTAGCTAGGGCTCACTGAATGCCTGTTTCTGCAAACTGCTGTAGGCTGTCTGGAAGGAAAAAGGGACCACTGACTTGGGAACACTTTAAGTTGGATTGAGACAAATTAAATGCCACGTTTTCCAGGGTATTTCTTTTATTTAAGTTGGCAATTTTCACTAACGCCTGGGATTATGAGTCAAATTAGATGGATGATTTCAACCGTCAAAATATGATTTTCAGAGGTCAGGAAGATGGCGGAGGAGAAGCTGGAGGCTAAATGAGCTCTCCCATAGAAAGAAGTTTTAGAGTTCTAATGAACACTCCTAAGCCAGAGAATTACACCAAGTGTGCCATCACAGTACAAAGAGTTTCGCCAGAAAGGGAAAATCCAGGCAAAGAGACAAATCTGAGCACTTACTGGCAGCTGCGGCCGCAGCAGCAGTGGCTGTAGCCACCATATCTTCAACACAGAGTCCGGGTCAAAGGTTTCAGACACAGCAGGTAAACAGATACTTCTTAACACCAGCAAGAACTGACAAGGAGCAGATATCTTCACCCTGCAGATCTCAGACCAGGGACTACCCAGGGATCAACCCTCAGGCGTGTGTAGAAACCTGAGATCCTAATTCCTGAAGGAGCAGAGGAGGGAAGGCACCCATCCCCGACCCCACTACAGGAGATCTCCATCTTTGATACTGACAAAAGTCAAGCTGAGCTGCCAGCTCCAACTCAGGCCTTGGGAAAAAAACAAGACAGTCATTTAGCAGGTCACAGGAACCTGTCCAGACCTGCAAGGCACAACTGCTCCCAGGAAAATGTCATCTACCCCAGGCAGAGGAAAATCTGCCCCCAGGAGTGGCTTTCTTCACTTGGTAAACAGAGCCAGATGTTGCCCCTCCCTAGAGCAACCTAGACAATACATTGAAATTCAGTAAACATAAACCCCAAGAAAGGCTCTAGGCTCGGCTCTGTGACTGTCTCAGAAGCTAGCCCCTCAGGGAAAAGCTACAGTTTGCTGAAAAGCCTCAACTCTATCCAGAACTTAGCCTCAACACAGCATCTCCAAACTAGAGGAAAAAGCCATCTCCCTCTTTTGTGATACTCAAAAGAGATACCTCTCTCACAGAACTAGCCTGGGAGGAGGATCACAAAATCCTGGGTAAAGCAGAGCATTTTTTGCTTGCCCAAAAAACTGATTTAATAAACCAATCAAGCCACAGGAAAACCAAACACCACAAGCAAACCAGAGACTCCACCAAGAGACTGGTTATGGACACAAGGGAGATACAGAATCTTTCCATTCCCTCCAAAAAAAAAAAAATCAAAGCACTTTCTTTTTTTTGCATCTTATTTTTATTTTTTTTTAAAATTTTTAATTTTAAAAATGTTTTTTCAATTATTTTTTCTTTTCTTCCTTGTATAATTTTTATTTTAGTTGTATATGTGTATGTGCTTTTTAAAATCTCTACTCACCTTTTGATCCTTTCTTTCTTTCATTCTTTTCTCATTCTTTTCATTTCTTCTCTTTCATTCTTTTCTGCGTGACTTAATTTCTGTTCTGTTCACCCTCAAATATAACCGTCATCACTTATTAAATCTTATCCTCCATTGTGTCCATACTTAATCCAGAAATAACTCAATTCCAAACCTCTTAGACTTAAATTACTTAATAGCAGTATTACCTCTTTATACCCATATAATATTTTTGAACATTTTTATTTTTCTAGTTTTTCATGTCTCCTTTCTATCCCTCTCCTCCTCTCATCCCATCCTCATTCTTCTCTGAATACTACTTCTTCAAACTTACAGTTTTTAAGGGTTTAACTTTTTTTTTGGAGGGGGTCCGGTCGTGGGGCCTGAACTCTGGTCCTGGGTGCTGTCCCTCAGCTCAAGGCTAGCACTCTACCACTTGAGCCCCAGCGCCACTTCTGGCTTTTTTCTTTTTGCTTATGTGGTGCTGAGGAATCAAACCCAGGGCCTCAGGCATTCAAGGCAAGCACTCTACCACTGAGCCACCTTCCCTGCCCCCTAACTTTTTAATTTAAAATTTTTGTTTTTCCTTTTTTTCTTGTCTCTTTTTTCTTTTTCTTCTCTCTTTTTTTCTTCTCTCTTTTTTTCTTTTTTTCACTCTCTCTGCTATCATTCTGTCCAATACATTTCCCTCTTTGGGATTAGGATATGGTTAATTCCACTCTCCCTTACATTCCCAAATCCCTCTAATCCTATTTTCCCCACATTTTCCCTAAACCTAATAATTTCTGGTTGTCAAATTCTCCTTTGCTGTTCTTAGGCCATTAAGACATAGTTGTTTGATGTTCAATAGATTGTATCTCTTGAACCAGATTCTATCTGCAGATTTTGGACTATGCAACTATGGACTTTGGTTGATGTTTACTTTAAAATAGTGTTCTAGTACAAAACTGGTGTTATTCTCATCCCAAATAGGCAGAACAAGCCGGAAAAACACAAGAAAAATAGCAAGCCCGGGGTTCTCAACTCCCACTCATGACAATCAGGGGACAGAACAGATAATGAATAATCCAGAGGAGAGTTCCAAAAAGCTGTATAAACACTACAGTTAAACAGGGTAAGTAGGGCTGGGAAGATGGCTCAGTGGTAGAGTGCTTGCCTTGCATGCCTGATGCCCTGGGTTCGATTCCTTAGCACCACATAAGCAAAATGAAAAAAGCCGGAAGTGGCGCTGTGGCTCAAGTGTCAAGTGGTAGAGCACTAGCCTTGAGCTGAAGAGCTGAGAGACAGCGCCCAGGCCCAGAGTTCAGGCCCCACGACTGGACCAAAAAAAAAAAAAAAAAAAAAACAGGGTAAGTAAAAAAAGTGAAAACTTGCAAATGTCTCTGTGTGAGCATGATAGGGAGAGAGAGGAGGAAAACTAAAGATCAATACAGGAGTCTCCTGAGTGTGAGGAAGCTACTCAAAGATTGATACAGAAATTACGTGAGCAGATTGAGAACATTCAAAGATAAAAAAAAGGATTTGCTTGAGAAGGTTGAGATCAAAGAGATAGATAGGAATTGCGTGAGCTGGCTTAGAACAGACAAAGAGAAAGTCAGGAATGGCGTGAACAGGCTCAGAACACTCAAAGAGAACTACTGGAAATGTGTGAACGTGAGGATGCTAATCAAAGAGAAATACAGGAACTGAGAGATGGGGATGAGAATAGACAAAGATCAAAGGAGGCATTTATGAAATCCATAAACAGAGAGCTGAAAGACATCAGTGAGACCGCAAAGGGAATGCTCAGTGGAGCCCTACAGAAGGAATGGGAGTCCAAGGAATCCATAACCAATCAACTAAGTGATTTGAGAATAAATACTGAATACCAAATTAAGGAAGTAAAGAAGTCCTTACAAGATCTAGAACAAAGTTCTAACAAAGAATATTAAGCTCTCAAAGCCAACCAATTAGAAGGAAAAGAAATAAAAAGCAAAGTAGAAAGTCTTGAGAGTAGAATAGACCATGCATAAGATCGAATCTCGGGGATTGACGGCAGCATAGATATTATAGGGAATGAACATAAAACCATCCAACACAAATCCATGAAATATGATAGATCTATTCAACACTTGGAAGATACCATCAGAAGGCCTAATCTGAGTGTAGAGAAGAACCTAGAGACAGAAGTCAATGGTCTAGGAAATTTGTGTAACAGCATCCTAGCAGAGAACTTCCCAAACATGCAAAAAGATAGGCCTATTCAGATACAAGAAGCTGTTAGAAGCCCAAATAGACCAGACCAGAACAGGACATACCACGGTCACATTATAATCTGTACAGGATCAATTTAGGCCAAGGAAAAGATCTTTAAAGCTGTCAAGGAGAAAAGATCAATCGCCTATAAAGGGAAAACAAATAGAATCACCTCAGATTTCTCAGCAGAGACAACCAAGAATACTGTACCCACCTAAACTCTCCTTCATTATGGAAGGTAAAATAAAAATGATCCATAGCAACAAAAAATTGAAACAATATATCTCCACCAAACCAGCCCAACAAAAGATCTTAAAGATGTCCTACACATAGAAAACCAACAAGACCACAATAAAGGCCAGGAAACCATACCCAAGAATCCAAGAACCATAGGTAGAACCCAGTAGCTGCAGCCCCAAATTAGGTGGATAAAATGGCAGGAACTCCCAAATACCTCTTACTCCTATTTCTCAACATTAACGGACTTCACTCTTCAATCAAGCGACATAGACTCTCTATTTAGATTAAAAAGCAAGATTCTTCTATCTGCTGCCTTTAGGAGTCACATCTTGCCCATAAAAACAAACACATTTTCAATGTGAAAAGCTGGAACAAAATCTACCAAACAAACGGCCCCCATAAACAGGCGGGAGTTGCAATCCTAATACCATATAAAATAGATTTCAGATTAAAATTAGTGAGAACAGATAAAGAAGATCACTACATACACATTAAGGGATCTCTCCCTCAGGAGGACATTACAATTCTAATTGTGTATTTACCAAACAAAGGAGCACCCAAATTTATCCAAGAAAAACTACTTTATCTCAAATCTCATATAGATCCAAAGACATTAATTATTGGAGACTTTAACACACCACTATCCACACTAGATAGATCAACACGGCTAAAACTCAGCAGAGAAAGTGTAGACATAAACAACTGCATAGATCAACTAGATTTCACAGACATCTAACAAATATTTCACGCAGCAGCATCAGAATACATGTTCTTCTCAGCAGCACATGGAACATGTTCTAAAATAGACCACATTTTAGTCACAAAGCAAACTTGTCCAATTTCAGAAACATTGAAGTCATACCATGCATTCTCTCAGATCACAAGTAAATAAAATTAGAACTCAAAACCAAAAGCCACCAAAGAAAATCCTGTAACACATGGAGGCTGAACAACACACTATTTAATCACCAGTGGGTCATGGAAGAGATTAGAAATGAAATTCAAGTGTTCATGATATTCAACAAAAATAAGCACACAAACTACCAGCTCCTCTGGGACACAGAAAAGGCAGTACTCAGAGGCAAGTTTATACCTCTGAGTTTGTACATCAACAAATTGGAGAGATCTGAAACCAACAATTTAATGAGACAGCTGAGCCTCCTTGAAAAAGAGCAGGAAGATACCCCCAATCCACTAGACAGAAAGAATTAATTAAAATTAAATCAGAATAAATGAATTAGAATCCAAAAGAAACATAGAAAGAATCAACAAAACAAAGAGTTGGTTCTTCGAAAAAATTAACAAAATTTACAGACCCTTAGCAAATCTTATAGAGAAAGAAGACAACACATCCAATTATAAATAAACTCATAGATGCGAATGGAAACAGTACCAAAACAACTAAGATTCAGAACATTATAAGGGAACACTTCTCAAAACTTTATGCTAATATGTTTGAGAACTTGGCAGGAATGGACCTTTTCCTAGCAAATATTGTCATGCCAAAACTAAACCAAGATGATTTAAACCATATTAATAGGCCCATATCAAGCATTGAAATAGAAACAGCAATAAGAGACCTCCCATCTAAGAAAAGCCCAGGACCAGATGGTTTTACAGCGGAATTCTACAAGGCCTTCAAACAGAACTCACACCAATACTCCTTCAACTCTTCAATGAAATTGAAAGAGAAAGTGCACTACCAAATTCATTCCATAAAGCCATAATAACCCTCATCCTAAAACCAGGCAGGGACTCATCAAGGAAAGAGAACTATAGACCCATATCTTTGATGAACATTGATGAAAAACTTCTCAACAAAATTTTTGCCAATCCACTTCAATTCATGAAAAAATCATACAACATGATCAAACAGGATTCATTTCAGGGATGCAAAGCTGGTTCAATATACTCAAATCAATTAACATAATTCATCACATCAACAGGAGCAAGGATAAGAAACACATAGTTAACTGAATAGATGCAGAAAAAGCAATTGACAAGAACAAATGCCCCTTTATGATGAAGGTTCTGGAAAAACTAGGAATCCATGTTACCTTCCTCAATACAATAAAGGCTGTATATGACAAACCTACAGCCAGCATTATACTTAATCGTGAAAAACTAAAGTCATTTCCTCTTAACTCTGGAAAGAGACCAGAATGCCCACTCTCTCCACTTCTCTTCAATCTAGTATTAGAATGCCTAGCTACAGCAATAAGACAAGATGCAAACTGAAAAGGGATCCAAATAGGGAAAGAAGAAGTAAAACTCTTCCTCTTTGCAGATGTCATGATCTTGTATTTAAAGAATCCCATAGACTCCACTCCTAAATTACTCAAGCTAATTAAAAACATTGGCAAAGTATCAGGGTAAAAAATTAACCTTCGGGGCTGGGAAGGTGTCTCAGTGGTAGAGCACTTGCCTTGCATGCCTGAGGCCCTGGGTATGATTCTTCAGCACCACATAAGGAAAAAGCCGGAAGGGCACTGTGACTCAAGTGGTAGAGTGCTAGCCTTGAGCTGAAGAGCTGAGGGACAGCGCCCAGGCCCAGAGTTCAGGCCCCATGACCGGACCCCTCCCCAAAAAATTAACCCTCAAAAAGCAATGGCTTTTCTGTATACCAACAATGAGAATAGTGTGGCTGAAATTAAGAAAGCATCTCCAATCGTAATAGCCCCACAAAAAAGAAAATACCTAGGAATTAACTTAACCAAAGAAGTGAAGGAACTCTAAGATGAAAAATTTAAAAACCTGAAAAAGGAAATCAAAAGAGATGTTAGAAAGTGGCAAAAACTCCCATGCTCCTGTATTGGAAAGATAAACATCATGAAAATGGCAATACTTCCCGAGGCTATCTACAAGTTCAATGTGATACCTATCCATATTCCAACTTCATTCTTCAAGGAAATTGAAGAGACAATCCAAAAATTCATATGGAACAATAAAAGACCCGAATAGCAAAAATGATCCTTAACAGAAAGAACAGTGCTGGAGGAATATTAATACCAAATTTCAAACTCTACTACAAAGTCATAGTAATCAAAACAGCTTGGTACTGGAACAAGAATAGACCTCAGGACCAATGGAATAGAACTGAAAACCAGAGATGAACCTACAGACCTATAGCCATCGAATCTTTGATAAGGGACCTAAAAATGTAAGGGAAGAAAAATAGCCTCTTCAGTAAATGGTGCTGGCAAAATTGGATAACTACTTGTAGAAAACTAAAGCTAGATCCTTATATATCACCCTGCACCAGAATCAACTCCAAATGGATCAAAGACCTCGGAGTCAAAGCAGACACTCTGAAAACATTATAGGATGGAATAGGAGAAACACAAGGTCTCCTTGGCACAGGCCAAATTTTCTTAATAGAGATCCAGAAACACAAGAAATCAAAGAAAGATTGGACAAATGGGATTGCATGAAATTGCAGAGCTTCTGCATGGCAAAGGACATAGCTTGCAAGATCAATAGAAAGCCTATGGATTGGGAGAAGATCTTCACTAGCCATACAACAGACAAGCGTCTCATATCTAAAATATACCTGGAACTTAAAAAATTAAATCTCCCAACAACAAATCCTCAAAGAAACAACTGCCAGATAAATAAGTGGGCTAAAGATTTAAAGAGAGGGGCTGGGAAGGTGGCTCAGTGGTAGAGTGCTTGCCTTGCATGCATGAGGCCCTGGGTTCGATTCCTCAGCACCACATAAGCAGAAAAAGCCGGAAGTGGAGCTGTGACTCTAGTGGTAGAATGCTAGCCTTGAGCTGAAGAGCCAAGGTACAGTGCCCAGACCCAGAGTTCAGGCCTCACGACCAACCAAAAAAAAAAAAAAAAAAAAAAAAAGACTTAAAGAGAAACTTCTCTGAAGAGCAGAGAAGCATGGCTAATAGACACATGAAGAAATTCTCAACCTCCCTAGCCATAAAAGAAATGCAAATCAAAAAATCATTGATATACTACCTCACCTGAGTTAAAATGGCTGTAATTAAGAACTCTAACAACAGATGCTGGAGGGGATGTGGACAGAAGGGAACCTTACTTCATTGTTGATGGGAGTGTAAACTTGTTCAACCACTTTGGAAAGCATATGGAGATTCCTAAAGACTCCACATAGAGCTCCCCTATCACCCGGCAATCCCACTTTTGGGCATTTGCCCAAATGGTCACAAACAAGACCACACTAAAGCCACCAGCACGACTATGTTTATTGCAGTTTTATTTACCATAGCTAAGATGGAACCAACCCAGATGCTCTTCAGTAGATGAGTGGATCAAGAAAATGTGGTGTATATACACACTGGAATTCTATGCCTCCATCAGAAAGAATGACATTGCCCCATTTGTTAGGAAATGGAAAGACTTGGAAAAATTTTATTAAATGAACTAAGCCAGGCTGAATGAAGCATAGGTCCCATGGTTTCCTTTATTGTCAATAACTAGTATATGTCTGAGTCAAGCAAAAAACGTCAGATAAGTTGATGCTAGTGGAATGAACCCCAAGATAAGTATTCAAATGTATTTTCTGTTTTTTTCCTTTCACGTAATTTTTTCTATCATATTCATAAGATGATTCCTATGTTGCTTTGTATGTGCCTCCCCACAGTATAACCAATACTTTCACTGTACTTGATGTTGGTATAATTTGCAGAGGTGATGGGAAAAAAAACCAATAGTTAACTAGTGATACATGTGGACCCATTGCAACAATGAGCTGTACACGTTGTTATGTCGAAAAACAAACTTTACAACTTTGGTGGGGGGGTGGGGAGAGGTTCGGGTGGGGGGACAAGAGGAGTACGGAAAAGGATGGGAAGGGGAAACAATGAGGAGGCAACAATGTTTGATAAGAAATGTACTTGTTATCTTGCCCATGTAATTGTAACTCCTCTGTAAGGCATTCTTACAATAATAATAATAAAAAATTACATTCAAAGCAGCACAGGCAGAGTTCCCAAGCCAGATTGTCTCCTGCTTTGAATGTTGTGCCTTGACTGCCTTTCTCTGCCAGCTGCTGAATCTCCTCCAGCTCTCTCTAAGGTAGGCACCACAGTGGAGGACATCATGGAGAGCAGAGATTGTGACCTGACCATCCCCATCCTGCCAGCTGGGAGAGAGATGATTCCCAGCACCTGTACTGGACTCCAAGATATTCAGAGACCCCAGGCTACCTCAAGGATCCTTTCTCTGCAACATGAAACTTGGGGCGGGGCGGATGTGATGGACTATCATGTCTGGCCCCATGGGGAGGAGAGTAGGCCCCTTGAACCAGACATTCAGCTCAAGGCAACCTCATTCACACCTGAATGGGGAATTGAGTGCCACAGAGCTAATCAGCCGCTGGACAGATATCTTTGAGAAGATAGACATCACAGAGGCCCCAGAATCCAGCCAGTACATTGTGGCTCACATCCTCGGAGCCAAAATAGATAAGTGAAGTGGCACCAGAAGGCCATGAAGAGGGAGGAGGGAGTACATTGCGAAAGCTACATCATGCTCTCCCCAACAGAGGATACTTATCTGAATCAGATGGGACTTTTCTGTAGTATTGTCATAGACAGATACTCATTTATTTTTCTACAAACAGTTACAGAGTGCGCCAGGCTTTGGGGGGCCATAGACAATGAAAGGTTCCATGACTAGTTCCACAGAACATGAAGAAACCTTGGTTTGAGCTGGATGCTGGTGCTTCACACCTGCCATCGTAGCTATTTAGGATGTTGAGATCAGAGGATTGAGGCTTTTGGCCCAGGCAGGAAAGCCTGTAAGACTCTTGTCTCCAATTAACTACCAAAAACAAAACTCCAGAAGGGGATGTGTGGCTCAAGCCCTAAACTGCTAGCCTTGAGTAAAAAGGCTCAGGGACAGCACCTAGGCTATGAGTTAGAGGCACAGGACTGACACAAAGAAAGGACAGCGAGAGAGAGAGAAAGTAGGGAAGGACAGATGGAGAAAAAGAGGAAAGGAGGGAAGAAGGGAAAATATGCAAGCCTTGGTTTGGAGTCCCTGGATCAAGGGAGCCAACCATTCACAATTTCTGTGGGGACAGTTTCAAAGACTAAAGCCAGTATGTAGAACCAAGCCACTGACCCCTTAGCAACTTCATGACATCCAGGAGCTGTGTGGTCACCGATTGCAGAGGAAAGTAGCCTGGGGTAGATCCTAGGGCTCAGGGGTTTTTTTTATCATCCCCGACCCCAAGGAGTTTATTTTCTGGTCAGATAAAAAGAAAGTGTCCAAGGGTTAGGGAGGTATTGGGGTGAGGGAGTGTCAAGATTGGGGAGGCAAGGGATAAGCAGGAAGATAAAGATGGAAGATGATCCTAGGTCAGGTGTATCAGACATTGGAGTCATGATCTTACCTGACAACCTAGACTACCAGTGATAGAGCCTTTGATCCAGCCACACTGCTATTAAAAGTCTTGACACCTTGAGTTCACCATTGATGACCTGGCCGTTGTTCGCTGCAGGATGCCTGTGCAGTACATCCTTGGGGCTGGGACTTTCCAGGGCTCACTCTGAAGATGACACCCCCGGTGTTCATTCCTGCACCAGAGACAGAGGTAAGCATATCACTGTCACAGCCTGGGAATGATGGTGGGAGCTGGGACTCATGTCACCCTGACACTTCATAGAGAGGGTGCTAGAGCCCTGTGCCTGCCATTCTCAGAGGCAGAAGTGGATCTCTTTGCTGGCTCAGTCTTTAGTCTAGATGGCAGATCTGGGATTCAGAGAGGGCAGACTGAATGTGGGGCAGGGCTGGGTAGAGGCTGGTGGGAAAACCAGAGGCACTGGGCTCTGAGCAGGGTTGTTTCTTTGATAATACAACACAGGAACACTCCTGGGATAGAACAGCCCTTTTCACCTTGCCAAGAGGGACCTAGAGACCTCCATTCTCCATCCCTTGACCAAAAACCCTTTGGTTCCCATATCATGTGTTTGGATAACTAGATCTCATCTCACTGCCCAGTGTTGAGTCAGGACAGTGAGAGATCCTGATTCTTTGATAAGGTCATTGGATCCTCAGTATGAGATTATACTTGAATGTCCTAACTTGGTGCATGGTCAGTCCCATCTAAGACTGCCATGATGTAGAATAAAGAATCTAGAGAATCAGAGCAGGATAGGGTCTGTTCTGGGAGGCTTGAATATTATGTGTTAGCTTTGAGCTCCGGTGTGCCCACCTGCTTCCCTTTCTTGGGTGGGTCTATGCTAGAAAAAGCTTGAAACTAAGGTGTGGGTCTTGTCTTTGATGCTCAAAGCTAGCACGCTACCATTTGAGCCACAGCTCTACTTCAAGCTTTTTTTGGTGTTTAATTGGAGATAAAAAGTTCTCATGAACGTTGCTGCCAAGGGTGGCATCCAACTGCAGTCCTCAGATCTCAGCTGCCTGAGGGGATAGGATGACAAGCACGGAAAAGCATCTTTGGCTATGTGCCAGTAGCTCATGGTTGTCATCCTAGATACTCAGGAGCTAAGATCTGAGGATCATGGTTCAAAGCCATCTTGGGCAAGAAAGACCCTGAGAGTTTTATCTCCAACAAACCACCAGAAAACCGGAAGGGGTGCTGTGGCTCATGTAGTAGAGTGCTCGCCTTGAGCTGAAGAGCTCAGGGACAGCACCTAGGCCCTGAGTTCAAACACCACAACCGAAAAAAAGAAAAAAAGTAAAATATGTTTGCCTGCAAAGATGTGGAGGTGTGTGTGTGGGTGCTGTGATTGAGAGACCAGGTGCTGACCTCACTGTACAGACATTTCTAAGAACTCCTCAAGTTTGCCCGTTTGAAGCCACAGTAGGATGGGAGGTGCCTTACCAAGAACACAAGAGGACGAGGCCTGTGGCAGGCAGGGAGTGGTGGGATGGGTGCAGGGGTGGGATTGTTGTATCTGTATTCTCTCCATTGAAGGATGGATTTGGATGCTGGGTGTCAAAGTTTGAAGTCAAGGGTTGCAAGAAGTTTGTGGCCTGACGAATTGGGTTTCCTCTGGGTTTATGAAGGTGGTTGAAGCCTGGGGCTGCCGGTGCTCACAACTGTCATCCTAGCTACTCATAAAGCTGTAAAGACCACGGTTCAAAGCCAGCTTGTGCAAGAAAGTCTGTGATACTTGATATCCAATGAACCACCAGAATACAGGACATGGTGCTGTGGCTCAAGTACTAGAGTGCTCATCTTCAGATGAAGAGCTGAAGGACAACACCCTGGCCCAGAGTTCAAACCCCATGACCAACAATAAACAAAGAGGTGGCCTGATTTTTCCACATAGCAGTGTGTATGGTAGGAAATTCCTTGCTGTGTTATGAGATATTACAGATATGTGAGAGGCTCAATGTTGTGTCTACAGTTATTCTGAGTATGATAGTGCCATCTTCACGCAGGTCAGATGTGATCCTAATGGAAGGAGTTCATGGTTCTGTTCTCAGGAACTGCTGAGGCCGTGGAATGTCCGTGTGTATCTGTATGTGTGTGTGTGTGTGTGTGTGTGTGTGTGTGTGTGTGTGTGTGTGTAATTTTCCTTCGTCTTTCTCTGTCCCCTTCCTGGCTGCCTGGCTGCCCCTTTCTGACCTCAGATGGTGACCTTCCTCCACACCGACCTTGCCTTTAGCCCCCTATCAGGGCCTACAATGAGTCCTAAATTGCCAGAGGCCTGTGTTCCAACTTTTCTCTGGGGCCCAAGTCTGGCTGTCCCAATATTTGGCCACCTCCAGGGGATTCTGGAAAAGCAGTGCCAGCTGGCTTAGGTCTCCCCTGCCTCAGAGGGAGGGCCTCGGTTATACGATGTCCTATCCTTTTCCTCAGCTGGGCCTCTGACTGCACATCCCTCTCAGCAGGCTTGCAGTGGCTTGGGGAATGGGTGGTTGCTGGTGGCTCTGGCCAACTCGATCTTGACATCTGACTGAAGGTCGCTCAAGCAAGGAGGATCCAGGGCTACATGAGAGGTGAGGCCAAGGTGGCTTTGAAGTATCTGTCAGTGTCTAGGAAATGTAAACGTACTTTATTGCAGGAAAGTTTAACTTCCAGCACCAGCTGGACCTCTCAGGTCTTGCTACACAATTCTGGATACCCAGAATACAGGAGGTACAGACTTTAGATTCTAGGGCCAGGGAACTGGAGGATGAGAGACTTGTATGTCCAATACCTCAATGTTCTGGGGCATTAGTCTTGACCTGGCTATGCCCCTGCTTGTGTATGTTCACTTCTTAACCCATTGTTGGCCACACACCAGCCACTTGTGGCAGTACTATGGAAGGGGCAGGAGTGGAAGTGAGATCTAGGATGAACAAAATCTGGATTTATGGCCTGTGGGGTGGCAAAGGGTGTCTTAAAAAAAAACTTAGAGCTGGAACTCGGGGTCTAGGCACTGTCCCTGAGCTTCCTTTGCTCAAAGGTAACATTCTACTACTTGAACCACAGTTCACCTTTCATCTGTTTTACTTGTTTAGTGGAGATAAGAGTCTCATGAACTTTCCTGCCTGGGCTGGCTTCAAGCAGTCATCCTAAGACCTCAGCCTCTTAAGTAGCTAGGATTGCTGGTGTGAGCCACAGGCACCTGCTAAGGATGTTTGTGTGTGTGTGTGTGTGTGTGTGTGTGGTGTGTGTGTGTGTGTGTGTGTGTGTGTGTGCGTGCACGCGTGCGCGCGTGCATGTGAGTTTACCGGGACTTGAACTCAGAGCCTAGGTGCTATCCTTTAGCTTGTTTGTACAAGGTTGGTGCTGTACCACTTGAACTACAGTAGCTCTGCTTCCCAGGTTTTGGTGACTCATTGGAAATAAGAGTCTGCCCAGGCTAGGTTTGAATCTTGATTGATCCTCAGGTGTCAGCCTTGAGTAGCTAGGATAACAGGAATGAGCCACAGGTGCACAGCTGATAATGGCCTTTCTCCACAGCGGACTGGAATCTCCTGAAATCTTTTCTTTATTTTTACTGTGCCAGTACCGGGGCTTGAACTCAGGTTTTGGGCTCTGGTCTCTTAAATTTTTCCCTCAGTGCTGGCACTCTACCACTTGAGCCACAGCTCCATTTCTGGCTTTCAGTAGTTCATTGGCAAAAAGAGTCTCGATAACTTTCCTCCCCTGGGCTGGCTTTGACTCACGATCTCTGAGTAGCTAGGATTCTCTTGAGTAGCTAGGATTTAAATGGGTTGAGCCACTGGTGCATTGTGTAGAAGATTTTCTTAAGCAAGAGTTCGTCCCTGCATTTGCCCTGACTCCTCCATGCAAAGGAGGCCTGAAGGTCAGGAGCTGTGAAAATTAGGCGTCTAGCCACAGGAAATGGCTGGGGTCCATGGAGAAAAGTCAAAGTTAATCTTCCCCCTGGGCCCCATTCTGGGCCCCACCCTCTGCCCTACCTATGACTCAAGTACAAACCTTGACCCACCCTTGAATGTTCTGCTAGACTTGTCTGAGGCCAAACAACCTTCATTCCACCCACACTACCTGCTCTACACACCTCAGGACCTTTGCCCATGCTGTGTAACTTCTGCCTGAGCCTCTCTATCCTGTTCCACATCTTAGAACTCCTGTGGAATTTTGGCACTGCTTATATCAACTAGTGAATCAAATTTTTCCTTCCCTTCTGCATCATTTTTTTAAAAATATTGAGTTGCTAGAGATGGAACTTGTGCATGCTGACTGGCAAATGCTCTATATTGGTGTGTGTGTGTGTGTGTGTGTGTGTGTGTGTGTGTGTGTGTGTGTGTGTGTGTGTGCCACTCCTGGGGTTTGAATTCATGGCCTAGATGCCATCCCTGAGTTTTTATGCTCAAGGCTAGCATTCTACT
>NW_024871045.1:1672500-1705000 GCF_019054845.1 Dipodomys spectabilis
CTAGGTACAGTGTTCATGTCCTGAGTTCAAGCTCCAGGACTAGTGTATGCACACACACACACACACACACACACACACACACACACACTCACACACACACAGAGAGAAAGCAGAAGTGAAGCTGTGACACAAAATGGTAAAGCATTAGACTTCTGCCCTGAGCACCCAGGCCCTGTGTTCAACGCCAAAACCTAGCCACCCAAGGTCTAACTAGGAGAGGTCAAAGGTTTCAAAATGTGATGAGCTTCACCAGACGTAGATGACAGGAATTTTGTGATATCCAACACATGCTTGGATTTCACAAGCTTCCAGAAACCTAGGAGAGGCATCATAGGCCCATCATTACCCTCAATGAAACATTTTATTAGGTTCAGTGCCCTAGTTGTCAGCCAGAAGGACTCCTGAATTATATTGAGCACTGTATCTGAACACTAGAATATAGTCTCACAAAGGGAGGATAAGTGCATAGTACTTGGACTGCCATGGGACATGGCACAAATGACGGTTTCCTGTCAAAGCAGAGCACTGGGAAGAGAGATAGCTTGGGGTACAAAGAGGACTTTTTCTCCTGACCTTCAGAGCCTGCCCACACTCCTCTGCACTAATTGTCCCAAATAGAGTTGTTTGTTACACAGCTATACAGGACTGAGGGCTTTTGTCTGCATGTCCAGAAAATGAGGGAGACTTCTTTCAGCAGGCCAGGGATGCAGAGAAACCCTCAGGCTACACTGGAAGCAGTGAGGGGAACCCTGGAACACGCAATGTCTAAAAGCAGTCTCTGTGTTATGAACTCATTGTATTGAATACAAATTTCCTAGGTTGGTGACATTCATCATAGCTACTCTGGAGCTTCACCTATAGGAATACATCCATACATACACAAAGACATGGAGGTACAGGTTCTTTATGAGGGGGCAGGTCCTGGGTTTGAACCATGAGCCTGGGCATTTTCCCTGAGCCCCTTTCAGTCAAGACCAGTGTATTAAGCTTGAGTCAAAGCCCCACTTCTGGGGTTTTCTGTGACCTCTTAGAAATAACAGTGTCAAGGACTTTTTTATGCTGGCTGGATTTAAATTCAGATTCTCTACATCTCAGCCTCCTGAGGATCTGGAATTGCAGTGAGCAGTCACTGGCACTTTCTTTCTTTTCTTCTCCATATTTTAATCTGGAAAATCTGACTTCTTAATGGGTCATTCCAATGGTTTGAACTTATAAGAGACTACCCAATGTTCTTTATAGCTGCCTTCTCTGAGAAGGATTTTCTCTCCTCATCTTCCACTCTGGTCACAGGTTTGAAGCCAAAAGTGAGAAATGAGTGTCACCGGAGCAAATGTCCACAGGACATGCCAGTTCTGTCACTTAACATTGAGCTGCAGTGAATTTACTCTCTCATGATGAGAGGACTGAAAGCTGGAGCAATCCTCATACTGTCTGCATTTCTCCTTTTGCCTTTAAAGTGATCTAATAATTATGAGTGTTTTGTGTCTCCAACCTTAATTATCTAGAACACACTAGAAGCATCTTCATGTTTCTGTTTTCTCTAGTACCTCTCGACATTTAGACTAAAGGTTTGTGTGGAGTGGCTCCTAGGGGAAACCCTGAGGAAAGCTACTTAAAGCCTCCTCAGGAGATCACCATTCAAAGCCAGTCCTAGCAGGAATTTCTGTGAGATTCTTGTCTCCAATAAACCACCAGAAAACCAGAAGTGGAGCAGTAGCTTAGAGGGTAGAGCTCCAGTTTTGAGAAAGAAAGTCGAGCAGGTGATACAGGCCAGACCAGGCAGAAAAGCCTGGGAGTTGCTTATTTTATAGGCCTGTGTCCTTATATGATGCACATTGAAGCTCTCAGCAGCCTTTATTTACATTTTATTATGAGGCCAATGCAGGAACAGTAACAAATCATTCAGGAGAAAAGAAAATCCTAGTGTGTAGAAATAACTGGTATTCAGAAAAATTAAACTTGAGGACACAAACTGTATCATACTTATGTAAAAACTACGATTAAGAAAAAAAGATGAGGGGGCTGGGAATGTAGATTAGTGAGAGAGTGCTTGCCTAGCATGCAAGAAGTCGTGGGTTCTATTCTTCAGTTGCACATAGACAGAAAAAGCCAGAATTGGTGCTGTGGCTCAAGTAGTAGGGTGCTAGGGAAAGTGCCTAAGCTTGGAGTTCAACCCAAGAAATGTCAAAGAGATAGCTAGGTAGGTAGTTAGGTAGTTAGGTAGTTAGGTAGATAGATAGATAGATAGATAGATAGATAGATAGATAGATAGATAGATAGATAGATAGATAGATAGATAGATAGATAGATAGATAGATAGATAGATAGATAGATAGATAGAAAAATGATACATCAATCTGGTCTTGGATGTCAGGAGGAAAGAAGGGAACAATTCCCAGCCATGAGGCCTTCTTTATTGTGTCAGGCCACCAGCAATGCTTCACACAACCACAAAGTAGGAAGACTGTCCCTTTCCCACTTCTCAGGCAGCAAAGGACCCTAGAGACAAGAAGACAAAGCCAGGTTCTAACTCAGGTTCTTGGAAACAGAAGAGAAAAGCCCCTGTCTCATCTTGGACTGGGGATTTACATTAATGATGTGGAGAATGAAGGAAGGAGAAAGGACTGTTAGAGGTAGAAGAAGGGCCTTCAAACCTGACAGATGGAGAGTCAAAAACCCACTCCCTGAGACCAGAGAGCAAAGTTTTTCTAGTCTCTTCCTCCCCTCTCCCCCACTAAACTGACTCTGTATTGGTAACCTAAAGATAGCCTGAGGCTCCCTTCACCTGAGGGAAGAAGGTTAGTCATTGAAGTGGCTGAGAAAAGCCTGACCCTGGTGTAACTCTAACAAATGTTTCAGGTTTCCTCCCATTGGTGACTGTGCCTGGAATGAATGACGTGGTTTTGCAGCTCACTTCCCTGTTGAGTGTGTACATTCTGCCTCCTAATCCTACAGGCCTAGGTCTCTGTACCTAGCCTGGCTTTTGAACCTGTTTTCTGTCCTTCAAATACAGTGTTACTCTGGAGTTCTTTTGGCTAGCCGGAGTAAGGATTGAATCCTGATAACTTCATTTGAATCTTTGATGGGTCAGTGATGTTTCTTTCCTCCTATAGCATGAGAACCCTAAGAACATTTAGAATGAAAGAAACTTCTCATCACCAAGGGAAACACACGAAGCTGTTGAACATCTGACCTTTCAGAAGTGGAAGTCAGACTGTCATAGACTTTCCTGCCCTTGTTGGCTTCACCCTGTGATCCTCAGACCTCAGGCTTCTGAGCTAGGGTGATGGGTGTGAGCTACTGGTGCTCTTCTAGGTTCAGAACTGTAATGATATTGATAATAAAAGTCAACTGCTTATCTCAAAGGGCTTGGGGAGCATATTAAGCCTTTCAACATTGGACCATTCAGATCCCTTTAGCACACAAGGTTATAATGCTAGAGACTGAGAGGCTGGGTATATGGATGTGCAATACTTGAGCCTTAACCTCTGACTCCAATTCTGGTGTACATCAACGTTAGAATGTTCTCCTAATTAGCAAATAGGAAAAGCACTTTGATTAATCCTTACTTGTTTCCAGTTGTGTGTCTTATATCAAGCCTGGGCCCTGTCCATGAGCAATTCAGCTCAAAGCTAACACTCTACCACTTGAGTCACAGCGCCACATGGGGTATTTTTTTGGTGGTATCTTGAACATAAGCATCTAACAGGCTTTCTTTGCCTAGGCTGTCTTTAAACTATGGTCTTCAAATCTCAGCATCCAGAGAAGCTGGGGTTCCAGGTGTGAGCCACCGCCATCTGGCCTATTGTTTTTGAGAGTCCTGGGGCTTCTTTTTTTTCAAGGCTAGCACTCTGTCATTTGAGCCACTCCATTGCTTCTAGCTTTTTCTGAGTATGTGGCACTGAAGATTCAAACCCTGGTATTCATGCATGTTGAGCGAGCTATTTCCAGTAAGCCACATTTCTAGGTTTACAATCTTATCCCACAACTTGCCTGTACTGAAGAAAAGGCTTCTAAGTATAAATCATTAAAGAAATCCCTATAGGAAGGTGTTCAAAGATAAAAACACAAAGCTCATCCTTGAGAGATACTCTAAACATGTGAAGACTATGACAAATGCCTCCATTTAATTATGTATCATGTTTCAACACAAAAAGTTTTAATGAAAAATGAGTCAATGTCCTAAATTATTGTGTATACATTTATAATAGATGTGCAAAATGTAATAAGTATTATGTGTATAATAATACTAAATAATATAAACAATAAATGAATGAATAAAATAAAAATAATCACAAAATCAATAATAAAAATCATAATATGTAATAAGCATACATATGTAAGTATATATCCTATATTACACATGTATAGAGATATCTTTTTCTTTGCAGGGCCTTCATTCAGGCCGTGGGAACTCTAGCCTGAATTTCTTTTCTTCAAGGACAGTTAGCTTCACCTTCACTCATGGTGCAAATGAGTTACCTAGATGGTGAGATCAAATCCCAAAAATGGTAGAAATATTGGTCCAGTTCCAAGACAGTGACTTAATTTTTTAATGGAAGCAGTTATGTTTATTCAATTACATACTGAACATTAAAAAAAGCCATGTAGAATTTTGTACAGCTATTCAGACGTCCTTCCCTTACTCCCAAAGTGCTTCTCTGA
Organism: Dipodomys spectabilis; assembly: GCF_019054845.1. Classification (NCBI taxonomy): domain Eukaryota; kingdom Metazoa; phylum Chordata; class Mammalia; order Rodentia; family Heteromyidae; genus Dipodomys; species Dipodomys spectabilis. Next base: position 1,677,166 of record NW_024871045.1, read on the forward strand.
ACACTACATTTTTTCTTTTTTGTATGTTTATATTGTAAAAATGTTGTACAGAGGGGTCACAGTTACATGAGCAAGGTCATGAGTATATTTCCTATTGAGCATTGTTGCCTGCTCCTTTGTTTTCCCCCTACTACCATCCCTTCCCTCCCATCTCCACAACTACTCCCCCTGCCAAGATCAGTGACTTAACTTTTTAGTTGTGGCTTGACATGGAGTTTTAACTCAAGTAGTGGCAAATCTGCACTTTCCTCACATTGCTACAGACTTACCAAGATCCTGAGTTCAAATCCCAGGCTGGGAAAGAAAACTGAGAGAAATTCCAAACCAGGGAGCTTTATTATTTTTTAATTTAGTTAAATAATTAATTAATCTTTTTCTTTTTTTCTTTTTTTGGCCAAACATGGGGCTTGAACTCAAGTCGTGGCAACTCTGCCTCAACTTCAAACACTCTAGGCTGGGTGCTGCCTCAGGACCCATACCCAATCCTGGAATCGTAGACCCAGAGGGCTTGTAGGAAAAAAAAAAGTGGGATAGCACGAAAAGTGGCGAGCTGCAGAGGGCTGGGGGTTTTACGTTTTATTCTTTGCACGGTGACCATCCTGAGTCTGAATGAGACAGACGGCTGCAAAGTGGACATGACCTGCCATATCTGAAGGCTGGCATGCTATCAGGGAACCATAGGCCAACCTGTCAACAAGTGTGACACCTGTTTTCCTTTCCTGAAAGAGTCCTGGGTGTCAGGCATGATTGAGAACACATCTACAAATCTAGATGCTATGTGATAGGATGTAAACAATATAATACATAGTTAGGTATCATCACAGTCAATAAAATGAATGGTAAATAAACGAATAAAACAAAAAATATAATGAATAACCACCACAAACAAAATATAGGCTGAATATCTGTATGGAAGTTCAATCCTATCTTTAAAATGTATATAAATAGTACGTTTTCCAGGGCTGTGGCTTGAAATCACGCTTAGGGAACAGGCCTTACTTTCTGGTCTTCAAGCGTGGTGAGCTTCTCCTTCCCCAACTGTGCAACAGAGTTACCTAGACCCCGTGTTCAAATTCCAGGCCATGAAGAAAAAAATATGCCACAAATTCTAAGCCAGAGAGCTTCATTAGCATTTTAATATGTTTTTAAGTTCATTTCTCCTTTATTTGATACATTTTGATTTTATAACACGTTTTTCAGAAAAGGTTTTTAAACTTTTACATTTCAGTATAGCACATTGGTGTTTCTATTTTGACCATCTGCCATGAAGAGTGAGAATGAAAATTAGGATATCATTTCTCCCTAGATGGTCGGGACAGTTGAATTTATTTCTATTTAGAGTTATTTCTATAATTATAAACTCTCTGCATTTGTGTCATGTTAGTTTTCCTCAGCGCCTAACACGAAATACACTAGGGGGTTCCTGATAGCACAAAAGGTTAGGTTTCTGAATAAAAATTCATTTCTGTGAGGACAGTAGGTAATTGTAAGCATTTTGGGAATAAACTGGATTGTAAAATGAAAAACAAAAACATTGGGACTGGGATGTAGCTCAGTAGTGGAGTATTTGCCTAAAGAGCATAAGACTCTGGCAGAAAAGTTTCCTAAAGCTTAGAATGTTAGAATTTTATGATCTGTATGAACAAACTTTTTGTTTTTTGATCGTGGGCCTGAACTCAGGAGTTATCCCTGTACTCTTCAGCTCAATGCGAGCAATCTACTGCTTGAGTCACATTGCTACTTCTGGTTTTCTAGTGGTTTATTGGAGATAAGAGTCTCACGAACTTTCCTGTCCAGGCTGGCTTTGAACTGCCATCCGCAGATCTCAGCCTCCTGAGTAGCTAAGATTACAGGCATGAGCCACCTGTGTCAGGCACGTGAACAAACTTCTTGAAGATGGATTCTGAGAAAAGAAACTTGGAATACAATTTTAGTATAAATAACTTATGATGCCATGGTTAAGGCACTAATTCAGAAGTATTTATTCATTTGCTGGTTTCTTAGTTTATTTAAAGGTATATTATATATATGCATTATTAATATATATACATATATATTATTAAAATCATAGATTTGAAGTGTACCTAAGAGCATATGTGCTCATGTAAAGTTATACAACTGCACAAGCTTCATTATTTTTTTTTCCAGGTTGGTTGGTACCATAAATTAGGTGGGATTTTTGTACTGCTGTTCTGTTCTCTGTTTTTGGAAGATTTCTCTCCCTTTTATCCCTCTGCCCCCCCCCCCACCCATCCCTGCACTTGAACTAAGCTTGCTCTTTCTTGGCTTGGTTGTTCATAGCTGATTTTCTACCACTTCAACCATACCTGTAGCCGGGCTTTTTTCCAGTTAATTGGAGATGATTTCTCTCAGGCATTTTTGCCTTGATTGGCTTTGAAATTTCATCTTCCAGTTCTCAGCTTCCTGAATAGCTAGAATTACAGATGTGAGCCTTTGGTGTGCTTAGGGATAAATTAGACTTTGGTTGGTGTATTCTTTCTGTTTTTCTAAGCATGGGATCATCTACTATAGAATTTCTGTGAATATCCTGGGTCTGAAGTAAGTTATAATATATATATGCAAATCTGTATAGTTCTCATAAGATGTAATGAATTTAATACGTGTTATAAGTGTAGTAATAGTCAATAAATATAATGAATGAATAACACAAAAATAAATACCCTCAAAGCAATATGCAGTAAACATAACTATGTAGATATTCATCATTTTTTTAAATGTGGATGAATATTACTTAACAGGGCTGGGGATTGAATTCAGGCCTAGGGAACAGGCCTGAATTGCTTGTATTCAAAGAGGTGAGTTTCTCCATCCTCCACAGTGAATTGGAGTTTCCCAGACTCCAAGTTCAAATCCCAGGCCTGGAAGAAAAAAAATGAGCACGAATTCCAAGCCAGGGTGCTCCATTAGTATTTTTAATATTTTTAAAATTTTAAAATTTATTTTATTTTTATATAATTTATTTCAATTTATTTGTTTGTTTGTTTATTTATTTTGTCAAGCACGGGGCTTGAACTCAGGTTGTAGCAACTCTGCCTCAGCCTCCATCATCCTAAGCTGGGATGGTGCAGCTTCTGGGCCCACAGCCATTCCTGGGATCCTAGGCCTCAGGGGATGACAGTAAAACAAATTGAAAACGGCACCAAAAAATTGCCGCGAACTGAAGTCTGTCGACGGTTTCTCGGTTTTCCTTCCTTGCATAGTGACCATCCTGGATCCAAATGACACGGCTGCAACCTGTAGGTCACCGGACATTGCTGAAGGCTGGCAGGCTGGCAGCGAAGCCATAGGCCTATCTGGACACCTAGGCCCTGAGTTTGAATCCTGGTCATGCCACTTACAAAGGACTGGAGAGCCCAGGAAACTATTGCCTGTCCATAGGAACACCAGAGGAATGTGATCAATGTCATAGTTGGATGAGTAGTTTGTCAATCAGTCTAACATAAAATTAAACCCAGTATTCACAAGATGTGGACTGATTATAATTCATAGTTTATTATGCATTAAAAGAATATGTGTGTGTGTGTGTGTGTGTGTGTGTGTGTGTGTGTGTGTGTGTGTGTGTGTGTGTGTTTTGTCAGTAGTGGGGCCTGAATTCTGGGCCTGGGCACTCTCTCTCAGCTTTTCAGCTCAGGGCTAGTGCTGTAACATTTGAGACACAGCACCATTCCCAGCTTTTTCTGATCATGTTGTGCTGAGGAATCGAACCCGGGGCTCATGCATGAAAGACAAGCACTCTCCCAGTGAGCCATCTTCCCAGCCCCTAAAAGAATACTATTGATTAAATAGTTCTCACTACATACCTGTGAATCACTAGGAAGGTAGTATATGTCATTGAATACAAGAAAGACATCACTTGCAGTATCTACATTTTTAAATACATATTTATTTGTATACTACCATCTGCATAGAAAGTTTTTGCTATTTTGGCCAATCCTGTGTCTCCATCCCAGGTCCTGGGATCCACGTGGCATCTGAATGTGCTAGAGGCTGTCGTGCTGACACTCACCCATTCATGAGTTGGGCCTTCTAGGCCCTCAGTTCAGGCCCCAGCATTGCCAAAAATGTCGTCTTGGAGTAAGATTCCAAGTGTGATATCTGTTTTCCTTTTCTGTGCAAGTGCTGGGTGTCAGGTATGATGTATATAATATGTCTGCAAAGCTACATGCTATGGAATTGATTTGAATGAATGTAATAAATGTTATAGGAGCACTCACAGTCAGTCAATAAATAAATGGTAAATAAACAAATAAATAATAAAATATCATGAATCATTCCAACAAACACGATATAAACTGAATATATGGATGTAAGTATAAATCATATAATAAACATATCTATATATGTTATGTTCTCCAGGGCTGGGGCTTGAATTCAGGCCTAGTTAACAGGTTTGAATTACTTGTCTTAAAGGAAGGAGAGCTTCCCTTTCTTCACCCCCCCCTCCCGCCCCCGCAATGCATCAGAGTTACCCAGAACCCAAGGTGACATCCCTGGCCTGGCAGACAACAAAATGTCATGAAATCCAAGAGAGGGAGCTTCAGTAGTATTGTTAATTAATTAATTTATTGCTAAGCACGGGGCTTGAACTCAGGTGGTGGCAACTCTGCCTCAGTTTCCATCACCCTAGGCTGGGATGGTGCAGCCTCTGGACCCACAGCCATCCTGGGTCCTAGGCCTTGGGGGCTGACAGGAAAACAAAATGAAAACACCACCCAAAAAAGCCGCAAACCACAGAAGGTCAGCAGTTTCTGTTTTTCTTCCTTGCAGGGTGACCATCCTGGGTCTGAATGACATGGCTGCAACTTGTAGGTCACCTGGCATTGCTGAAGGCTGGCGGGCTGTCAGTGAAGCCATAGGCCAACCTAGACACTAGGCCCTGAGTTCTAATCCCGATCATATCATTTTAAAGGGGCTGAAGAGCCTAAGAAACTATTGCCTGTCCATAGGAACACCAGAGGAATGTGATCAATGCCATGGTTGGATGAGTAGTCCCTCAATGAGTGTAGCATAAAATTAGACCCAATAATCCAGGACACAGATTGATTTTAATTCATAGTTTATTATGCATTAAAAGAATGCTATTGGGGGCTGGGAAGTTGGCTCAGTGGTAGAGTGCTAGCCTTGTTCTGAAGAGCTGAGGGACAGCGCCCAGGCCCAGAGTTTAGGCCCCACGTCCAGACCCAAAGGAAAAAAAAAAGAATAATATTGATTAAATGGAATCCTCACTAAATACATGAGAATTAGTAGGAACGTAGTATATGTCATTGAATACTAAATAGACAGCTCTGGCAGTACCTAAATACCTAAATTTGTATTTATTTATATACCACCATCATCATAGAAAGTTACTGCTATTTTGTCCAAACCTGGGGCTTGATCCTAGGTTCTGGGATCCACTTGGCAGCTGAATGGGCTAGAGGCTGCAGTGCTGACACTCACCCATTCATGGATTGGGCCTCTCAGGCTTTCAGATCAGGTCCCATAATTGTCAAAATTTTCTTCCTGGTGTAAGATTTCAAGTGTGACACCTGTTTTCCTTTTCTGTGCAAGTTCATAATATGTCTGCAAAGTTACATGCTATGTAATAGATGGGAATAAATGTAATAAATGTTTTAGGTGCACTTACAGTTCATAAAATAAATGCTAAATAAACAAATCAATAATAAAACATAATGAATCACTCCAACAAACACAATATAGAGTGAATATATAGATGTAAGTATAAATTGTATATTTAACATGTCTATAAATTTTATGAGGGGTTGAATTCAGATCTAGGGAAGAGTTTATTTCATGCACGATTCTCATAGGAAATGATAGGCAAGACATATGGCACAACGATTATTTTTAATTAAGAGTTCATGAAGTGTGACAATAAGAATCACATTCAGGAACTGGAGACAATGGGAAAGATCCAAGAATCAATACTCACATGTTAGATAAGATTCCAACACAGCCCGCCACATCTCCTACTCTATCCAAATAGGTATTTATTAGCATACTATCTTCAGCTTATGAATGGATGAATATTGTGCCACAGGGGATCGATCTCAGGTCCCGGGTACAACCTACCTCTTTCGTTGCTCACAGGCCAGTATCCTCACCTAGACCCTTTTGCCAATTGGGCCTGCTAAGCTCTGAGTTCAAAACCCAATACGGCCAAAAGATGAAATCTGATGTGAGAAGCCCATTGATCCACCTATTTTCCTGTCCTGTGAAAGTCGTAGGTCTCAGGGAGGATGGAGAATTCTATATAGGCAAATCTATAGCCATAGGAAAAGGTTGTCATCTGTGTTGGCACAGTTATGTCTGTAATCATACTCAATGAAACACAAAATGCATCCATGACTAAGACACACAATAAAAGAGTAACTACACTGAACATATGATGCATTCCACACATGTATGTAAATAGAGATCCTATGTGTAAAATAGGTTGGTATATTATTTTTGCCAGTGCTGGGGCTTCAAATCAGACCCTGCAACCTGGCCTGATATTGTAGTCTTCAAGGAGGGTGAGCTTCCCATTCCCCCACAGTGCCATAGATTTACCCAGACTTGAGTTAGAATCCCAGCTGTGGCAGAAAAATGGTGTGAGTTCTGATCCAGGGTGCTTTATTTTATTATTATTATTATTACCAAGGAGAGGATTTCAACTAAGTTTGTGGAAACTCTGCTTCAGTTTCAATCATCTTAGGTTGGCGGGCTGCCATTGGCCCATAGCCGATCCTGGGATCCTAGGCCTTGAAGTCTTGCAGGAAAACACACACACACACACACACACACACACACACACACACACACACACACACACACACACACAGAGAGAGAAAGCCGTGGGATGGATTTTTTACATTTTGTTCCTTTCCACGGTGACCATCCTGGGTCTTAATGACATGCCTACAAAGGGTTCTTCACCTTGCATTGGTGAAAGCCAGCAGGATATTGGGGAAGCCGTAGGACCATGCAGCAATGTAGGCCCTGAGTTTGAGTCCTGGTCCTGACACCTACCAATGGGGGAAATCCCAAGAGACTCGTTCCTGTGCATCGAAATACCGATGGAATGTGAGCAAACTCGTGATTGAATCAGAAGTTTCTGCGTGCATCAGTCTAGTCTAAAATTAGATGCAATGATCCTAGCACGCTGAGTGATCTTAATGAATAGTTTATTAAGCATGAAAAGAATCCTATTCCTTCAATGGTGGCACAGTAATTACCTAAGAGTTGGTAGGAATGTAGTTGATAGGTAGATGTCCCTGGCACTCTATACAAATATATATATTTATTGGTATACTATCACCTGCCTATCCATGTATGGCTATTTTGTCCACCCCTGTGGCTCAATCTCAGGGTCTGCGAACTGCCTGGCAGCTTCCTGGGCTAGAAGTTGCTGTGCTGACACACCCATTCATGAATTGGGTCTGCTAGGCCCTGAGTCCAGGTCCCAGCACTGCCAACAATTGGATCATGGAGTAAGAAGCCTAGTGTGACAACTGTTTTCCTTTTCTCTAAGAGTCCTGGGTGTAAGATCTACCTTCAACTTATGAAGGGATGACTGCTGTGTGCCGAACCCCCCCCCCCCCCACTCCCTACCTAAGGGCTCCATCTCAAGTCCTGGGAAAGGCCTTCCTCAATAGTGTCTCACAGGCTGGTGTGCTCACATGGACCCATTTGTCACTTGGGTCTGCTAGGTCCCGAGTTGAGATCCCAGCAGTGCCAAAATTCACCCTGATGTCAGAAGCCAATCGTTGCACTTGTTTTCCTTTCCTGTGCAAGTCCTGGGTCTCAGCTAGGCTGGAGAATGCATGGGCCACCCTGTGGCCACGGGGATAGGTTGTTATCCATGCCAGCTCAGTTATACTTGTCATCATATACTCAAGAAAATACACAATACATCCATGAATAGCATACAAAGTAGAATAATTACACTAAATGCACAATGCAGTCCACACACAGATGTGAATATATATCCCATGTTTAAATGATCCATTCAGGACTACTGTGGCCTCCCTGGGGCTGGATCTCCGTTCCTGGGAAAGGCCCAGCTACTTAGTGGCTCACAGACTGTTGTGTTCACCATGACCCATTCACCAATTGGGCTTGCTAGGCCTTGAGTTCAAATCCCAGCACTGCCAAAAGATTTACCTTGATGTGAGAAGCCAGTCATTGCACCTATTTTCCTTTGCTGTGCAAGTCCTGGGTCTCAGCTAGGATAGAGAACGCATAGGTAACTCTATACTCATGGGAATAGGTTGTCATCTAGGTCACAACAGTTATATCTGTCAACCAATACTCAAGAAAATACACAATACATCAATGAATAAGACACAACATAAAGAGAATGACTACACCAAATGCAAGATGCTGCCATCCATGTATGGAAATATAGATCCTCTGTTTAAATGATGAATTTATGACTATTTTGGCCCCCACCGGCTTCATGTCAGGTTTTGGGAATGGCCTAGCTCCTTAGTTCCTCACAGGCTGGTGTGTTCACCATGACCCATTCTGACCCATTCACCAATTGGGCCTGCTAGGCCTTGAGTTCAAATCCCAGCACTGCCAAAAGATTCACTTTGATGTGAGAATCAATTGATCCACCTGTTTTCCTGTCCCATGAAAGTCATGGGTCTCAGCAAGGATGGAGAATTCTATATAGACAACTCTATAGCCATGGGAATAAGTTGTCATCCATGTTAACATAGCTATATCTATCACCATACTCAATAAAATACACAATACATCCATGAATAAGACGCAAAATAAAAAGAATAACTACACTGAATGCAAGATGCATATCACATCTGTAGGTAAAGAGAGATCCTAAGTTTAAAAAAGGTTATTTTATCCAGTGCTGGTGCTTCAAATCATGCCTTGGACCAGGCCTGACATTCTAGTCTTCAAGGATGGTGAGCTTCCCCTTCCCCCAAAGTGCAACAGAGCTACTCAGACTCCAGTTCCAATCCTAGCACTGACAAAATATTCATCCTGTTGTCAGAAGCCAGTCATTGTACATGTTTTCCTCTCCTGTGAAAATCCTGGGCCTCAACTAGGATGTAGAATGCATAGGCAACCCTATAACCATTGGAACAGGTTGTCATCCATGTCAGCACAGTTATACTTGTCACCATACTCAATACAATACACAATAACTCCATGAATTAGACACAAAATAAGGAGAATACGTGCACCAAATGCAAGATGTTGTCCACACATGTATGTAAATATATATCCTATGTTTAAATTATGAATTAATTACTATTTGGCCCTCCCTGGTACTCGATGTCAGGTCCTGGGAAGGGCCTATCTCCTTCGTTGCTCACAGGCTGGTGACCCTTGACCCTTTCCCCAATTGGGCCTGTAGGCTCTGAGTTCAAATCCCAATACTGCCAAAAGATGAATCCTGATGTGATAAGCCCATCGATTCACCTCTTTTCCTTTTCTGTGAAAGTCCTGTGTCTCAGCTAGGGTGGAGAATGCTTAGGAAACCCTATAGCCATGGCAATAGGTTGTCATCCATGTAAGTACTGTTATATCTGTCACCTTACTCAGTAAATTGCACAATACTTCCATAAGACAGACAATAAGGAGAAGTACATCAAACGCAAGATGCTGTCCACACATATATGTAAATTTAGATCCTATGTTTAAATTATGAATTTATGACTATCGTGGCCCACCCTGGGGATCAATGACAGATCCTGGGAATGGCCTAACTCCTTTGTTGCAAACAGGCTGGTGTGTTCACCTTGAACTATTTGCCAATTGGTCCTGCCTGGACCTGAGTTCAGATCCTAGCACTATCAACAATTGGATCATGGAGTAAGAAGCCAAATGTGAAACCTTTTTTCCTTTTCTCCAAGAGTCCTGGGTGTCAGGCTTGATGAAGAACACGTCTACAAATTTAGATCCCATGTAATAGGATGTCATCAATGTAATAAAGGCAATGGGTGTCATCACTGTAAAATCAATGGTAAAAAATGAATAAAACAAAAAGTACAAGGAACAACCACATCAAATGTGTATGGACTGAGCATCCATAGGTAAGTACAAATCTTGTCTTTACAATGTATATAAATAGTATGTTTTCCAAAGCTGGAGCTTGAATTTTGCTTAGAGTACAGGCCTAATTTTCTTACCTTCAAGTACAGTGAGCTTCCCCTTCTTCCACAGTGTTGCAGATTTACCCAGACCCTGAGATCAAATTCAAAGCCTGGCAGAATAAATGGGATGAATTGCAAGCCAGGGAGCTAATTTCTTTTGCTCAGCAGGGGGCTTGAACTTAGATTGTGGCAACTCTGCTTCAGCTTCGATCATCCTGTGCTGGGGTGCAGCCACTGGACGCACAGCAGATCCTAGGATCCTAGACCCCCAGGCCTTGTGTGGCAAAAATATACAGAAAAATGCGGTGAGATGGCCTTTTTATGTTTTCTTCCTTTGCATGGTTACCCTCTTGGGTCTGAATGACACTGTTGCAAAGGGTACTTCACCTTGCATTGCTGAAGGTTGGCAGACTATTGGGGAAGCCATAGGCAATGTAGGCCCTGATTTTGAATCCCCATCCTGACACCAATCAATGACATGAGATACTAAGAGACTCATTCCCATCCATGGGAATAACAAGGTAATCCTATCAGTGTCACAGTTGAATTAGTTGATCGTGAATGAAGCTCCTATAAAATCAGACCCATCATTTCAGGAGACTGATTTTATTTATTATGTATGAAGCATTAAAAGAATACTATTATTTACAGGAATGCAATAATTTCAGATATTGATTGATTTAATTAATATTTTGTTAAGAATGAAAACGACAGTAATTACATGGAGGCATAATAAATACCCAAGAATTAGTAGGAATGTAGTCTATATAACTAAATAATGTATAGGCATCTCTAGCACTCTATAGAGATATTTATTTATTAGAGTACTACCATCTGCATGTCAGTCTGTTCTTATTTTGTCAACCGCTGTGGCTCGATCTCAGGTACTGGGAACTGCCTGTCAGCTGAATTTGCCACAAGATGGCATGCTGACACTCACCCATTCATGAATTGGGTCTTGCAGGCTGTGATTCAGATACCAGCATTCCCAAACAATGAATCGTGGAGTAAGAAGCTGATGATGACACATGTTTTCCTTTTCTGTGAAAGTCTTGGGTGTCAGGTATGAAGTCCAATATATATACAAACCTATATCCTATGTAATCAATGTAAGCACTGTTCTATGTGTCATAATAGTCAATAAAATGAGCAGTCAATACATGAATAAAACAAAAAATAAAATGAATAACTACACTGAATGCAACATATGTATATAAATATAAATCATATACTTAAAATGCACACAAATAGGATGTTTTCTAGTGGTGGGCATTGATTTCAGGCCTAAGGAACAGACCTGAATTTCTTGAATTCAAGGAGGCAAGCTTCCCCTTCCCACACAGTGCAACAAGTGTTACCCAGACCAAGAGTTCAAATCCCAGTGCTGGCAGAAAAAATGGCATCTCCAAGCTATGTGATGCTCAATTCTTAGGTATTTCATTTGGGCTCCATTTAATGAATGTGATTGTTTAAATGCTTCATAAAGTATTAATTAAAATCGACCAGTGTCCTATAATATAATTGTGTATAATTTTAACCTTGAATCATTCAAGAACTGCCCATTTAATCATGACATACATCACATTCCATTGGTAATCATATGAATAGTAATGAGTTTCTTAGGATCTCCTGCCATTTGGAGGTGGCAGGACCACGATTCCAACTGTGGGCTCCAGCTCCTACCACTTAAACCTGAGGATAGGGAACTCACAGATCTGTCCAAATACATCAGTAAGACCAATGATTAGGCAGGCATCAGTGTCTCCCAGCAGTCCTCCTTGATACTTACAAGGCTGTGATAGGAGGATCATGGTCAAAGTCACCCTAGGCAGGAAAGTCCTTGAGACTCCTGCCCAATTTGTGCCAACAAAACCAGAAGTAAAGCCGTGTGGCTCCATTGGTAGAGGATTAGCCTTGATCAAAAGCAGCTCACAGACTGTGCCCAGATCCTGAGTTCAAGGTCTGGGACTGGGAACAAATAGACATACACAACAATCTGTGCAGCCATCCAGATAAAGCAGGTCATCTTCTTGTCCCCAACTGGATTGCACAGAGTTCTCTGGGAAAGGGGCTGCCATCATCTTGACTCTGCCCATTCTGCCTGCATCACAGGATTCTGGCCACACCTCCATTCTTTCATGGTTCTTTCTGACCAATGGGATACAAGAATGCTGGCCATGTCCACATTCCATGCTGCCCAGTAGCACTGGGATTCCCTCTGTTGGTTGACACCACTACCAGCAGTTGAGGAAGGTAGAGGTGGCTGAGTGATGAGCAAGAGACTCGAGGCCTAGGAGGAGAGGCCTTGCTCAGGCCCACCATGTGCCTGCCTGTGCTCTGGCCCCCTTCTCACCTTCCCCGTGGCACAGCATTTCAAACCTGGTGCTGCTGGCTCAAACCCAGGTTGCCTCTTGGATTCCTCAGGCAATGGTGCAATGGTGCGCCACCAGCCAGCTTGTGGGCCTGACCTGGTCCTGGCCTCCTTGTCCTCTGCTCTGAGCCTGATGTCTGCCATACCACTGCCATTGCTGTTCACCCCACATGGAGCAGCTGCCAACAGATTTTTGCCTGCAGCACATGTGAGTGGTGGCCACATAGGCCCGCTCCCTGCGTCCCCATATAACCCCCCCTCCATACCAGGACCCGCACCTCCTCTGTGCCCCACAGTCTGGGCCACGCCCTGCCATAAATGTGCCTCAGGGGTGGGGGTGGGTGTTGACCCATGATCCCATTCCCATCCCCAGCGTCTAGTGTCCCAGGAAATGGGGAGATGCAGGGTTACGTGAGGAGTGGATGCCACAGAGCCCCTGGCCTGGAGCAATGGGAGCCACACAGCCGCACATCTGCACCCTTCCTTTCCCTGGTGGGAACCTGGTGGTTTTAGTCAGAGGTGGGGAGCAGCATGTACACACCTGCCTTCTGCGGTTTTTTCCCTTTTTCTGGGGATGGGAGGCGTTGGATGCAGAAGATAGATCCCCCTTGCTGTGTGAACCCTTGTTTTCTGTGCTCAGTTGTCCTTTCACCTGAAGACACAGAGCCAGAGACAGAGAGACAAAGAGAGAGATCATCTTTCTCCTTGTACAGCCTGACTGTGCTCAGGTGTGTCATCAGTTGGCAAATTGCAGGTACCCCATGGATGAGTCTTCTGTCACCGGTCTGGATGTGTGTGTGTGTGTGTGTGTGTGTGTGTGTGTGTGTGTGTGTGTGTAGAAGTGGGTTGTAACAAGGAGGCTGAATGATTTGGTAACTTCTACCTGCTATTTTTGGGGAATGCATGGGCTTCATAGTTGAGGTCTGGGAGCCTAGAAGGGTGAGATGCTTGAAGGGGACACAGCACTGTTAAATTACAAGAATAAGGGATCTGTGTGCCCTGGAGCTGCGTATGCCCTTGGGCCTGGTTGGTGGCAGTGGGAGCTTGGGAGGACCTAGGGGTGCAGCCTGCAGGGGATGGCTTTCCAGAGGACAGAGAGCATGGCCATACTTAGTAAAGATATGAGTCCTGCTAGTATGGAGTGCAACAGCATAGGTCAGATTCTGGGTCTTCTCATCATGACCTCTGATGGGCGAGGCCAACCCAATTTTAAATCTTGAGCTGTTATCTTCAGATCTCAACCTCCTGAGTATCTAGGATTAAAGGCATGAGCCTCTGGCACTGGGACTCTGGTTCTTTTTGGTATATTAGGATTTGACCTCAAGGCCTTAGGCTTGCCAGTCAGATCTTCTACCAGCTTTTCTGTCTTGGGCATTTCTGAGATGGAGAATTAATATATGCCCAGACTGGGGTGGATCACAGTCCTCCTGTCTGTGACAGGCATGAGCCACCGGGCCCTGTCTTCTATAGTTGGAATGGTAGACATGTAGAGCCATGCTCAGTCAGTGGTTTAGATGGATTGTCCCAAACTCAGACCACGGCAGCCCATTTTTGACCACAGGTGAAGCTCTGGGTTGGGTCTCAACCATTGGACCTCAATCTCCTCATGGGACAGTTGTGAAGAAACAAGGGATTAATACAGAGGGATCTCTGGAGCAGGGCCAGGCACAGAGGGAGGGGCTGTCAGATATGGTTTTTGGCAGTTCTGTGAGAATATGACAGGAAGATACCTGGAAAGATCTCAGATGGTGGGTGTTATTAATGTTGTGACTGGTATAGGATTATGAAACAAAACATGACTCTCTTTAATACCCAATCCCCATGAGGAACGGGATCCTTCACTTTGTTCAGTTTTGAAGCTGGGGAAACTGAGGCACAGAGAAGCTGAGTGACCTACTCATGACTCCCAGCTGACAGGAAGCTGGGCCTGACATCCCTGCCATGCTCCCTAGGACAATGGGTGTTATTCAATCTACTTCTTGTGGTGAGAAGTCCACTTCTTTTCAGTTGTGGGGCTTGAACTCTGGGCCTGGGCCAGCTCCCTGAGATCATCAGCTCAAACCTAGCACTCTACCACTTGAGTCACAGCTCCACTTCCAGTTTTTTTGTGGTTCTTTGGAAATAAGAGTCTTACAGGTGTTCCTGCCCGGGCTGGCTATAAACCACAATCCTCATATCTCAGCCTCCATTGTACTTAGTATTATAGGCCTGAGCCACAGGAACCTGGCTTAAGTGTAATTCTGACCTTCTTTCTTTTTTTCTCTCTCTCTCAGGAACTGATTGAATGGGTGCTGGAGGAGGTGGCCCAGCATCCCCAACGTGGTTGGTACCAAGGTGGCCCTCTCATTCTGGAGGTGGGCTGTGGGTCAGGAGCTGTCTCGTTCAGGCTGTTGTACCAGCTCCATGAGGCCCTCTGTGCCCTGGCTAGACCGTGACAGTTATTCATTGTCCATGTAGCCTTACTGGATTCAGTACTGTGATCAATGCCCTTTTCTAGCAAAAATTTCTGGCTAAAATTATGATACATAGTTACAGAATGAAAATGTAATGCCATCTTAAGAGAGTCATTTAGGGTTCTGGGAATGGGACTTCACGGTAAAATGATTGCCTAAGCATGCAGGAGACCCTGGGTTCAATTCCTTAGTAACACATAAACTGAAAAAGAAACACTGGAAGTGGTCCTGTGCCTCAAGTGGTAGAGGGTTAGAATTGAGAGAAAAAAAAAAAAGTTGAGGAATAATTCCCAAGCCCTGAGTTTCAGCCCCAGAACTGCCAAAACAACAACAATGAACATTTAGTTAGTAAATACAAAATAAAGAACCCAAACTTGGAATATATAATTGTTCCTTCCATACTGATACTTGACAATAGTCCCTAATTCATGTACTTTACCTATGTTAGGATAGTGTGTTGAAAAAAAAAGTTTTGTTCATTAGATCATGGCAATTAATGCCAGGAACGTGCTTAGATGTCAGGTGAATATTAATTCTGGAAATTCAAAGATTCCAGGCTTTTGAGTGGGGTCTTTGCTAATCACAATGATAAGGGTAGTCTAAGTGAGATTTGGAAATCATTTTGGACAGTTATAGCACCAAAAAGGCAGAGGCTAATTAACAGTTGTGACAGAAGAGAAGGAATAACTGCAGATGGAAGGAAAGAAATGATAGTGACTAAGGTATAACAGAAACAGTTCTAGGGAACCATTTTTGGTTATTGAAGAACTAGTTATCAACTAGGCTTATTCCTCATTGCCTTTAGCATTCTAAATCTCTTAGGCTAGATAAATGTATCTCCTTCTATGCTGTTCTTTCATACCTGATCTCTTTGCTTTCTAAACATCTGTCTTTCTATATTTGTCTATAAACCTTTACTGATATTAACTACACCTATACAGACGTCACAGGATGCTAATGTAAGAGTCCCATAGCTCATGAGTCATTAATGAAACAAAACGGAAAAGGAGGACATATTTACTGCTATCTCAATTTTTCTAAAAAGCTGCAATGTCATCATTTGGTTAAAATTTCCATTCTTTGTCTACACAGTGTCATTCAGTGCACATAAACGCAAATATAAGCCTGGTGCTGGTGGCTCATGCCTGTAATCCTAGCTACTCAGGAGGTTGAAACCAGAGGATTGTGGTTCAAATCCAGCCTGGTCAGGAAAGTCCATGAAACACTTATCTTCATTTAGCCACCAGAAACCCAGAAGTGGTGCTGTAGCTAAAGTTGTAGAGCATTCTAGATGAGCTGAAGAGCTGAGAGGCAGTGCCCAGAATCAGTGTTCCATACCCACAATCAACAAAAAAGTGCAAATATGGGTTTAAGTTTCCCCCAAAGGAATGATGAAGTCAATAGTAATCTTCCCAATGGAGTCAGTGCATGTACTTTTGCTGAGTTATTTAAGTTATGGCTTCTTTGCTGAACATATTCTCTTCTTTAAAAATTGTCAAATATTAGCTGTATAGTAAACTTCATCTAATATTTCTTGGTTCAAAAGAGAAGTCCATCCAGTTGATGTCACTTAGCTTTCTTACTGTCTTAGTTCAAAGCCAACCAGGCATGAGAGTCTGTCAAACTCTTATCTGTAATTAAACACCAAAAAACCAGAAGTGAAGTTTTGGCTCAAGCAGTAGTGTAATAGCTTTGTGGGCAGGTGGGAAAGAAGGACAACTGTTCAGGGACAGGGTCCAGCCTCTGAGTTCAAGCCCCAGAACCAGCACAAAGTAAACAAACAAGCAAACAACACAAACCCTAGGTATTTCTTTGGGACTCTCCTTAAAGTGGTCTGAGAAGAGGCTGGTTTTGCTGATCATACTCACTGGATCCTGCATTTTTGAAATCTTTATTGCTATGGAAAACTCAGGACCAGACTAAACGAATTGATAAATGACTCCTGCAACAAGAGAATCATCTCAGGAGTGAAACATCCATCCATAAGACACTTCAAAACCTTCATATCTTTGTTTCTTTGCAGTAGAACATTTTTAAAACAAAGTTATTTCCTTTTGTTCTATGCTGGACTTCAAATGGCATATTGTTTCCTTCTGTAATATTCTCAACTACAAGTTTACAGACAAGTTTTATATGAGTAAAGAACACACTCAAAAATGTCAAGGAGAAAGTTTCCTTCAAACATTGAATTCTTTCCTTGTACAGTAAAAAGGAAAGCAAATGTTAACTTGAGCTTTGTCATTCCTCTATGTTCAATTCCTCTCCTGAGATCAATTTCCACATCTAGTAACAGTTACTTCCACTTACTTCCAGTAACAATCTATGGTGCTGCTAGAGATAAAATGAATGTTTTCTGACTTCATTGAAACAGCACAAGGACACATTTAGACATGAGGTAACACGTGTTTCAGAGACAACTTAGTAAAGAGAAAATATGAAATTTAAATTGCTTATGAATACTTTATTCATGAGTACATTTTGTTCAAACTTCTTTAGTGCTCTGTAAATTAAGGTGAATTTTAAATTGGAAGAAGGTTCTCAGATCATTTTTTGTGAGTTTATGTGCTGTGCCTTAATTTCCCAATTGTACATGAGTTAACAGTAAGAGAAACAATAGCAATAATAAGAGAGAGAAGTTCTGTGTTTATATAAAAGGGCTCAGTAAAATATAGAAGACTCTACAAATAAGACAACATTGAAACAATAAAGCTAAGTCCAGTATGTAGATTTATGGGAGTGATATAGAGAAAGCATTACTCCTATATGGAACATGAAGCCACTTCCTTTATAAATCACGCTTGCTAATCACCTAATTTTGTAAAAAGAAGAATGGAAGAATGATTCTGTTTCCAATGCAAGTCATATATGAGATAATGGACTTAACTGGAAAAAAAGAATCTATCTTGAAAGAACCGGAATTATACTAGCAATGAATCTGGTGGCTAAGATCACATTTCTTTTTTTTCCTTTTCTTATATTCTTTTTGTAGTGGTTGGTCATGGTACTTGAAATCTGGGACTGGGTGCTGTCCTTCTGCAACGAAGCTCAAGGCTAGTGACCTTCCACTTGAGCCACAGTGCCACTCCCAGTTTTCTGGTAGTTATTGGAGA
Organism: Dipodomys spectabilis; assembly: GCF_019054845.1. Classification (NCBI taxonomy): domain Eukaryota; kingdom Metazoa; phylum Chordata; class Mammalia; order Rodentia; family Heteromyidae; genus Dipodomys; species Dipodomys spectabilis. Next base: position 1,695,224 of record NW_024871045.1, read on the forward strand.
AAAGAGTCTCCAGGACTTTCCTACCTGGGCTGGCTTTAAATCCCAATCCTCAGATCTCACCACACCGAGCTTAGGATCACATTTCTAACAGTGTACACTCAAGATATGTAATGTATATGTCCATCAATCTTTATATTAATTCTTGCATTAAAAATCTGGGCTACAGGATAGACTTTACACTCACAAAAGTGTTTGTAGTTTAAAAGTTGATACTCCTGGAAAAATAAAACCTAAGAATGTAAAGGAGTCTGAGAAGTTCAATTTGCATCCAGCCTGGGCAGAACAGGCTTTGAGACACTACCTATAATTAAACAGCCAAAAGCTGGAATACCAGTCATGAGCAAGATTGCTGAATAAGAGCTTGAGGTTTGTGCATACATACATACAAACATACACATACACACAGAGGGATTTATATGTGCACACAAAAATACACAAATAAAACAATTCTCAGAATATGTAGAAAAGTTAGAAAACAATAAAAATATGTCCAAATTAAGACTAGAATCAAGCGATAATTTTTAATATTAGAAAGCCCTCAAGTGAAATTTCCCCCCAAAAGTTGAGAATCTTACATAGGTAGGAATCAGAGATAGTAAGAGAGTCAAGCAACATTATTAATGGGATAGGATTCATGGAGGAATGAATCAGGGAACCCTCTAGGTGCATATGAAAATGTTCATATCTTGTGTCAAATGTTAGAACATCTTTGAAAATAGTACATAAACAGTCTAAGCAGTCAGTCTAGTGGATAAGATCATAGGAGAAGTTCAGAATTGCTAGTCTGTTTCTAGAGTAAATAAACAAACTATGGCAGGGCAATGTGATACAAGCCTGGAATTCTAGCACTTCGACAGGAGATTAGAGAATGGAACTACATTGCAATATCTTCCCTGGACCAGGTAGAATAATTTTGTCTCAATAAAACAAACAAAACAACAAGAAAGGAATACATAGTTGGAATTTGGGTCTAATTTTCTCATTATGTTTTGAGAAGTCAATTTTCCTATTGAAATGCAACTCATATATATCCTCACTTGTGTTTTAAATGCTCTCTTCATTACAGAACATTCTAGATGCAAAATGGCTCATTATTCCCATCCAAAAATTTGCAAAAGTGAGTAAGCAACATTCTGTTGGATTCCAAAGAAATGTTGAAGAATTACAAAAGCATAAGCCTGGAGAAATCGCAAAGTTCATCTAATGTAGGACTTTGTAGACCTTGATAAATTAGAATTTAGATTTAAAATATATATTTTGGTTTTGTTTGTAATCTTATATTCTATAGGATACTACAAAATTCTTTTTAAGTAGAGGGATTAATTGAAAAATTCACAAATGATTCTGGCACTCTATTTTCCTAGAATATTCTTTCAGGAGAGTTATAATTAGAATATAGTAAATAGATAATTCCCACAGTTCATGTATACCATGTTAATGTGAATAATCTAGACAGAGTTGCCAACAAATGGATGACAGTAATTTATAAATTTATAAAAACAGCATTTTTTGAGGGTTTAGTTTAAAATGGTATGAAGAGAGTAATTCTGTGACATCTTCTTTCTTCAACCTATAAGTAACACAGGAAGCCATTTCCTTATTTACGTGCCTCTGTATACATTGAGGAAAATGCTAGGTTTGGGGTTTGTATTCAACGTTGTTTTTGTTTTTTTTTTTTTTTTTTTTTTTTTGGGTCCGGTCATGGGGCCTGAACTCTGGGCCTGGGCGCTGTCCCTCAGCTCTTCAACTCAAGGCTAGCGCTCTACCACTTGAGTCACAGCGCCACTTCCGGCTTTTTTCTTTTTGCTTATGTGGTGCTGAGGAATCGAACCCAGGGCCTCTGGCATGCAAGGCATGTGCTCTACCACTGAGCCACCTTCCCAGCCCCGTTGTTTTTGTTTTATTGGTTTGCTTAGAGCTTGAACTCTTGGCCTGGACAGTGTCTCTGAGCCTGTTTATGCTCAAGGCTCCTGCCACTTCAACCTCAGTGCCACATTGTGTCTGGCTTTTACGGAGAAGTATATTGGAGATAAGATTCTAAGAAACCTCCTGCCAGAGTGGGCTTTGAACCATAATTTTCCGCTCTTAGCTTCCTCAATATCTATGATAATTAAAAAAGTATAAATATAAATAATATTTGCAAGTGAGGAAAAATGATGCAGCTCAGTTTATTGTGGTGTCTTTCCAGAACACGGAGGAAATCACATTAGCAGAGGTGTAGTATATTTTTCACAATAGAGATAAGCTATTCATGATATGAATTAAGGAATTTTAAGGTGCCCCTTACAAGTTGGAAACTGTTGGGCTAGGATGACTTCATGGTATAAATCTTGGGATTGATGGTCATAGAAATAACAGCTTACTCTGATAAAAAAAATTGCTTACTCTTGACGAATTAATTATTACAGATGCTTCATAGTTTTCTCCTCTACAAGAATGTGGCTATTTTTCTGTTGACTTCTCAATCTTTAACACCCCATTGGAAACTGCATCTATTGCAGAATTTCATAACATGCAAAAAAGTACTGTTTTGAATCTCTCAGGTATGGAATGTTGAGAATTTAAAAATGAGTAATTATGAGTAGTTATTTCTCATAGGAATTTTGAAGAACACATGTATTCTGTCCTCTTAACAACTTAGTTAATTTTAAATGTTTTGGGCTTCCATAGCATTAAAGTGGTTTTCTGTTTTAGAATTAGAAAGTATTAAATTTATTCTTTTTCGAAAAATTCGGCAAGTATATTATGAAAATATTTTCTAGTTGGATAACAATCACGTTGATGACCCTCTGATAAAGAAGTGGTAATTAATTTGAATTGGATGTCAAATAGTACTGATTTTTAAAATATTACTACATAAAGAATAATATTTACTGTGCTAATACAGTGAAATTACATTTTATGCAGCTTATTTTTTCAATTTTATTATCAAATTGATGTACAGTGAGGTTACAATAATTGTAAGGTAGTAAATACAAAACATTTCAAACTTGTTACCCCCCCCTCATTTTTCTCACAGTTTTCCTTCACCCCTCACAAGCTGTAATGTACATTTCCAATATATTGTCTTGTGAGTGTTGCTATTGCATTGGTTTTCCCTTTGTCATTTGTCTCACCATTTTGCTCTTCCTCTTCCCTTCCCTATTTAAGGTAAATGCATACACAATACAAAATCAAATACAGCAGGAATGAACAATAGGGGGAAAACCCAGAGAAAACAAATCACATAGTTCATCAAAAACAACAACCACAATTGAAAAAATCTGGTTCCATATCTTGGAATTCATTTTGCTTAGCATCAGCTTATATGGTTATGTATACGCAGTACAAAACCACTGGAAAATAATAGCTGCATGGACACCATATCATGAAAACAGCATGTTAACTTTTTGATGGTAAAGGTGGAATTAGGATTTGTGAATTCGCAGTTCTGATAAAGGTATTTCAAGGGTTTTAAAGTTATGACAGGTAAATTTGAATTGTTCAAAATTTTTAACAACTTAGCCTATTAAGAAAATTTAAAATTGCCTGGGAGAATAGGCTTTCATGCAAAGAAATCCACGGAGACTTAGTAGAGAGGAAGCAATGTGGGTGAAGATGCTCATTTTCACACTAAACAAACAAACCTCAGAAACGTTGCTCTAAATCCTGTAGGTTCCCTTGGAATTATCCTTACCCAGGAAATACATTCTTATGTTGAAACAAGGATATACTGGAATTTAAATTCAAATTCTTAAAAAATAAGACATCAATTTTGTGAATTTACCTTTAATTACCAAACCGTAATTCTCTGAAAAAGATAATTTGAGTCAAAATATTTAGGGAGAAAGTGCCCTCCACAATGAAAGAAGGTGTTGGGATTACACATTTCTGTTTGTAACACTTTCTACAATGTCTTTGCATGTGAAGCAGTGAAACACAGAAAAAAATCTGATTGGATACTTCAAACCAATGATTTCACATTTCTAAGTGGCTCACAAAAAATGATATCCTTAATAACATGAAATAGTGAAGACTTCTCTTATTACATAAGCCAAAATGTTTTGGGTTCAGAAAAGAATTGAGCAAATGGAAAAGGTAAGAAAACATAGTTCTTAGAAAGCCTTGCTAAGCGTATTGGCTTCAGCAGTGAAGGGAGGCCAAACTTTTTTATATAAATTGTGTTAATATTTTTTTTGGATGTCCAGTCGTGGTGCCTGAACTCTGAGCCTCGGCGCTGTCCCTCAGCTCTTCAGGTCAAGGCTAGCGCTCTACCACTTGAGCCACAGCACCACTTCTGGCTTTTTTCTTTTTGCTTATGTGGTGCTGAGGAATCGAACCCAGGGCCTTAGGCATTCAAGGCAAGCGCTCTACCAAAGAGCCAACTTCTCAGCACTAAATTGTGTTAGTAATTTTACTACCAAAAGTGATTTTACAGAGCCTATTTGGCTCACTACAATGCAGAACAGATTGAATGAAGACATGAAAATAAATTCCACATCCAAATGAAGCAACTTAAATAGTTTTAAAAGAGAAATCATGAAGATGTAACAGTGGTGGAGCCCATATAGTCCTTCAGCTTCACTAAACTTGAAGCCAAAATGCTGTGATTAATTGGAAATCAGGCAAGAGCTAAGAGGAGGACATAGAAGCAGGACATAGAAGCATTGTCCTTTTGTAACAGACACTGTCTTCCTAGGTATAGGTGATTTAACTCTACGCTCCTCCATACATCTTGGTGAACAAATGCAAGACCAAGAGAAAAATCATCTATTGAAATAATTTTGCATAGAATAACTTCATTGTTCCTGATATGGTATCTAAGGAGAGTATTAAGATAGAAGATAAAAGTGCAGTATTTTTCAGTTTCCTCTAACCATCTTCTTAGCAAAATATATCTTTTAGGTTAGAATGGATTGAACCAAAAAGTGATGGATTACTTATTTTTGTGGGCACTTTAGACACAAGAAGATTTTCAAGGTAAAAGAAAAAATACAGCCAAATATTTGTGATCACAGTTTCTTGGACTGTTTTCTGGAGACAAAGTTTTACATTAAGTTTCAGGGCAACCAAATGCAAGAGGGAAGTTTAATAGACTTGCTTGGCCAATTAAACAGCATGAAAGAAGAAAATGGCAAATAATATTTAAGGAATTACTTTGACCAATTACTTTGTCAGAAGAAAGAAGGAAAAATATAATTCAAAATCAATTGACTTAAAAGTATGAAGAAAGAGTAGTGAAGAGATTAGAGAAAGCATAGAGGATTGTTTTCTCTCCAGTGGAGTAATGGGTTCTTGATCTTGTTTCTTCCATTCTGTCTTCACAAGCTATCAAGTGTGTCTCACGACTGGATTATCCAGTTCAGACAGAGAACTCATAGAAGAAAGATAATATTTGCAGCAGATGTAGGTGATTTATAACCTTAGACAATCTATTTAAATCTGTTCAAAATTCTCCCCTATCCCAAACTTCTCTCTTTGTATAGCTTTGTTTGCTTTTCCCATGACGACCCTTCCTTCATTAACTGCTTAAAATTTGTGGAGGTCATATTCATACTTTCTAGAGATTTCAGATTGGTTGTGATTTTTGTGTGTTTTTGTTTTTTGTTGTGTTTTTAAACTGAATTTCAAAAGGTTGTGCAAGTGTTACAATTAAATATATCCATCTAATTGTCCAATGCTCTTGGATCAGAGTCACTCCTTCCATCATTCTCAACCAACCCCTTCTCCAAGATTTATTTCAGATTTACCACTTCCTTTATCATATGTGTAGATTGAGTATTCTAGCTGTACTTGCCCCTTGTTCATTTTTCATTCATTCTATGTCTTTACTATAATTCCTTTCTGTTTTCAACTTCCTGATAGTCATCCTGTTACACTGTCTATTAATACTTCGAAAGGTTTATGTACATTTCATGGAGTTTCCATACTGCATATGCTTGAACTGATGTCAGCTTATATTTCCATAATTCATTCAAATTTGCAAGACAGGAGACATGAAGCACCTAACCATGATTTTATTCTCATCCATTTGGAAGATTAATCTTTAGTCAAAAAGAAAGTAAAAACATTGGCATAGAATGTATTCCTAACTACCAGTTCTTATAAATGGCTTTGTACAATGGTGTGATTGTTTTATTTTACATGGGATAATATTTTCTACTACCTATAAGTTTTGGAAAAAGAAGAATACTAAAATTTATTCCTATAGAGGAATATGATAGAAATAGAAGACAGATTTTATGTTTGTCATATCTCTGATGAGTACCCATATTCAAGACTTAAGTCATATTTCTTCCTATGTTAGACAGATAGGGAAAACATATTATTACATATGATAAGACAACTACTTGTGACTTTTTAAAATGTACCTTATTAAATGATGACATTGACTTTATTAGCTAATATTTGGGTTTGAAATTTGGGAGGCTGATCTATCTAACACATTTCTGGAAGGCCCTTACTGAAAAACACAAATTGTGGGTGGTACTATTTCTACACTTTAATGAATGGTTGAACGTGTTGGGCATTAGTGCTGGGTAAATAATTCAACTCTATTGTAACTTGCTCCCTACACTTGAAAAACTTGTAATGTCACTAAGTATCATCTACTTGTCAAATGTTATTTTGGCGAATGTGATTTTAAAAAGTTAATTTGAAAAGGAATAATTTTCAGAATATTAGATGTAGATCATCATTGGTTTGAGAGTGACATTTTTATACCACTGAAATATGTTGTACTGAAGTCCCAGAGTTTTGAAGCATTAAGGATCTTCTCAATATTTTTCTGAATTACATTTGAACTCTAAGTAAATTTTTCTGGGCCTTGGTAGACCAATTATCGATCTATCCTTCCAGGAACTAGAACTACTTTTTGGCTCACTTATGCAGGACTAAAATCTTTCATTAATCATAGGGGAGGGGTATTAAAAATAATCTTATGACACTTTGTGAACTTGTTCACTCATATGGGCTGGTCAGCTCTAAGTTGAATGTTTGAATTGTCATACATACTCTCAAATTTTGTGATCTCATCTTTCATTTTAACTTGCCGTGCATTTCACAATTGCTTACTGCTAATTCCTGCATCTCAAGGAATTGGGGCCCTTAAATATAGGAAATTAGAACTTGAGATGGATCTTCAAATACTTTGTGTTGGCATGTTGCATGGGCCTTGGTGAGAAGTCTTGCCTCTGTTATCTGATGATGCCGATAACTGGGACCTGGGATCCTAAGAATCATTGTGTCATGCAGAAGAATAATATTTGTTAGACACCTTATCAGCAAAATTTGGGCATAATTAGTAGGATTGCTTCAGAAATATGGAGAAAAACAGTTTGGGACCAGCGAGTTAAAACAATAAACAGAGAAGCAGAGCAAAATCCCTTTTAGATTAGCGGAAAAAAAACATTGTTTTTTTTACCATGTGAATTCAGAAGACCAAGAACAGTTAGAATGTATCACAAGTTTATACCAAAGACATTGCTCTGATACTTTATATATTCTAATATACATTTTAAACCTAATTATTTATATTCCTATTCTATTTATTGGAATAAATAAATATTAATTTATTAGTGAAATTATCAACTAATTCTAGTAAGTTTCACTGTGTGAAATATAAAATCAGCACATATAAATATAAAATATATAACTATATAATATAAGAAAAAGACACATGTTTTGCATTGTTCTGTTGTGGTTACAGTATCAAAGGCAACTCTCTTTTAAAGTATTATTCCATTATCTGTACCTCAGTGTTTGATAGAGTTGGACCTAAAGCTTTACCATTAAAACATTACCAATTAAAGGCCTAATAATGAGGAGAAACATCTGGACTTCTCCCGCAACTATGAAAATATTTCGTGATAGAAATGCAGTGGTGTAAGTTCCTGCCTGGTTGGATGGTAGACAGGCCAGGACATTAAGTAATCACGCATATGATCAATTTTTTCACCTTCTTGGCTTTAGCTACTTTTGAAATGTTAGATATAATAAACAATTATATTTTGATAAAATACCTTCTAGTCTGAACACTTCTGACTGAACTGTTCATCTCTCTATGATCCCTTGTAACATTTAAGTTTTGTTCAAGTAAAAGAATCTATGTTGTCAGGGTAAGATATTCTGATTGGTCTGTTCCTACATGGGAGAAGAGTAAAGGGTCAGGTAGACATCTGTGCCAGTAAGACCTCATTTGGGAAAATGTCAGCTGCAGAATGTTATAAGTAGCTCTTAAGCAAGGCTTACTTTGAATCCATTAGCTCCACAAACCTAATTCAGTTGGATCAATAAGTACTTGAAAAAGCCATCACCTTTGGACCTAGCTATAAATTATTGAAAGTATGATCAAATTCCAAATGAAAAAGACTTAAAATTGTCAATGACAAAAAAAATTGCAAATGTGAGCAATCGATTGAACATGTAATTTTTCCCCTATTCACAGAATTTTAGGGAAATAATAGCATTGTTAGGAACAATAAGATTTCCTTGTTCCAAGTAGGCACCCACGGATATAAGCCTGTATAAAGATTGCATCACTAACTATTTAAATTTAGAAGATACTACATGCTTCAGCAGCACGTATTCCCAAATTACAATACAGAGATTAACATGGCAATTGCACATGGATGATATGAAAATTTGTGAAGTATTCCGTATTTTTCATTCTTCAGATGCAAGGAACGAAAAACAGTTATTAAAAAGTTGATTACAGCCCTGGGAAGGTGACTCAGTGGTAGAGCGCTTGCCTTGCATGCTCGAGGCCCTGGGTTCGATTCCTTAGCACCATACAAGCAAAAAGAAAAAAGCCGGAAGTGGCGCTGTGGCTTCAGTGGTAGAGCGCTAGCCTTGAGCTGAAGAGCTGAGGAACAGCGCCCAGGCCCAGAGTTCAGGCCCCAGGACCGGACCTAAAAAAAAAAAAAGTTGATTACAAAATAACAAGTGTAACAACAAACGTAATTCCTTTAAATTAAATTTAGTTTGGCATTAGTGTATTAAATCTTCACCTCAGAAAGGCGTTTACATAGCATAAACTTTACAAAACTTTTGAAATTAGACAAAATTGTCATTTTATCCCAAAGAAAAATAATATTAGGACCTACGCAAAAAAGGAATCTAAAACTTTCTATATGGAATACAATCTGAAAGGACACATTAATGAACCTATATATTATAAAATAATATAGAATTCAAAGTATATCTAGGAAAGAATAAAAGAAATTATGAACATTATGCAAACATAGAATATAGAATATTTTAAAATATTCTTTTTCAGACAACCACCAGAAATACTTTAGTTTCTGTACTACTCATTTCAACAGATACGTTAAAATTATTTCTGATTAAAAAATCACAAACTCTGCAGAAATCATTATACATGTATACAAAAACTCTTGAATTCATTTTAACATCCAATGCAGGCAATTCACTTGGAAGAATTTCACGGAATTCATGAATTTTTACAGTAAGTATTGGTGTTGCCGGGCGCTGGTGGCTCACTCCTGTAATCCTAGCTACTCAGGACGCTGAGATCTAAGGCTCACGGTTCAAAGCCAGCCCGGGAAGGAAAGTCCGTGAGACTCTTATCTCCAATAAACCACTAGAAAACTGGAAGTAAAGCTGTGGCTCAAGCGGTAGAGCACTCACCTTGAGCTGAAGAGCACAGGCATAGCGCCCAGGCCCAGTGTTCAAGCCCCATGACCGAGCAAAAAAAAAAAAAAAAAAGATATTGTCCTTATTAGGATTGTGGAAATATTTTGTATGGACACAAAGGATGGACTTGCATTTTTGAAATTT